>NC_045719.1:24167468-24179342 GCF_009834535.1 Camelus ferus
TAATCCCATGTGTTCCCACTTTGAGTTATTACTTATCGGATTTCCCAATCAACTGGACATGATTGACTAATTTTTTTCGAGCGATGGACTGGAACCTTACATATCTATATGGCAGATTTATGTTCTTCTCAACAACTCTCAGGTGTTATTGATGGCCCAAGCTTGTTTAAATAGAATTGTTTTCATCACCAAAAAAAAAAAAAAGGTTCTAATAAGGTGCTGTCTTTTATGGCTGGCTAGTCTATTGGTGAAGGATTAATAGAGAATTTCCTTAACCTTCCTCCTTCTTTTTGCCATAACTCGTATTCATTGAGAAGCTGTTTTTACCATTTCTCAGATGGGCTTCCACATTGACTTCTGCTTTAAACCATCACCCCACTCTTTTCTCATGTTATTCCTGAAAAATGAGCTCTATATAGGATTAAAGGTGGTTCCCGTCAAGATGTGTGGCTCCCTGTCCAAAGGTCCAAAGGAAGAGAAAAGGAAAGATTCCTGTTTCTGGGGGTTACATTTGTCAGGTTAGAGATATAGTTATCCGTGTGGCTGCCGGTGGAATCTTGCAATGTCTTGGCTCAGAGTTTCCTTTTTCTGGCTTACTAGGGGAGCCGCATTAGCTGGGGTCACGGCGCTCTGGCTGTTGTCAGGATCCCGGGGCTGGAGGCAGCCCCTCTCCCCCTTGTTATTTGATCTTGCAAACGGGTCCCAGCTATGTGAACCCTGAACTGGTGGCTAGGATCACCCCCCCCCACGTGACGTGTCCCCAGTTCCTCGGCCTCCCTCACTGCTATCAGCTAGTTCCAGTAAGAGTACGAGATGGCTTCCACTGCAGTCCTTCCTCCTTCCTCTCCAGGCAGGCCCTCCTTTCCCACTAGTTGGCCCTAAGCCTTCTCTCCTGCGCTACATACGCTGAAGGAATTCCTCAGGGTTTCCAGTAGGTAGATGGTTCGCTCTTCTAAGTTTGGGACCCCTTTAGTGCTTTCAGTGGAAATTTAGGAGGTGGGAAGGAGGAGCTTGGGGGTTCTCCATATCTAGGGGCTCCCTATCCATCAGATTCAACTAACTGTGGATTGAAAATATTCGGGAAAAAAAGAAAGTTTCAAAAAGCAACACTTGAATTTGCCATACACTGGCAACTACTTACATAGAATTCATGTTGTATTAGATACCATGAGTAATCTAGAGATAATTTAAAGTACACAGGAGGACACAGCAAAAGAGAAAGTGACAACAAATATATGGTATATTCAGTATAACTGAAGACATGTGCTGTATCTGGAATTTGATACAACATTGTAAAATGACTATAACGCAATAAAAAAAGTTTGTATATAAAATAACGTACATGGGAGATGTCATGAGTTTCCATGCAAGTCCTATGTCATTTTTTACAAGAGGCATCAGCATCGATGGATGTTGACGTCTGGGGGGTCCCTGGAACCAGTTGTCCCATGGTTACCAAGGGATGACTGGAAGTACAGGCTCCTTATCCCAGCCTGTCACGTCGCCACGTGGTCTGAATCCTACCTGTACCACACTTCCCTTTTCACTCTCCTCTAGCCCTGGCAGACTGCCCTCTGTTTCTTGAACAGGCTACACTCACTGCGCTTCATGTCTGGCCCCTAGAAATTCTCGTTACTTTCTGAGTATGGCCCTGCTTTCACAAAATGGGCTGCATTGTCACTAGAGAAGACAGTGTTGAGGTTCCTTTAAAAACTGAAAATGGACTTATGACCCAGCCTTCCCACTCCTGGGCATATGTCAGAAGAAAACTCTAATTCAAAAAGTCACATGCACCTCAATGCTCACAGCAGCATTATTTATAATAGCCAGGACATGGCAACAACCCAAATGTCCATCAATAGCTGACTGGATAAAGAAGTAGTAGTATATTTATACAATGGAATACTACTCAGCCATGAAAAAACAAAAATAATGTCATTTTCAGCAACATGGATGGACTGTAGAGATAGTCATTCTAAGTGAAGTAAGCCAGAAAAAGAGGAAAATGCCATATGATATCCCTTATATGTGGAATCTAAAAAAGAACCAAATGAACTTAACTACAAAAGAGAAACAGACCACAGACATAGAGAAACAAACTTACGGTTACCCAGGGAGAGAAGGGGATGGGAAGGATAAATATGGGAATTCAAAAAGTGCCCTCTTGGGAGTGATTGAATGATAGGATTATCTTGATCATGGTGATGGTTTTCTGGGTGTAGACATCTATCAATTCATCAAATAGTACATGTGAAATATGGGTATTTACTGTAAGGAATCATACCACAATAAAGGTGCCTGTAAAAAACAAGAAAAGATTGGCGGCATTTTGTCCTACGTTTTTATGTGTCTTCAGTGAGTGGGTCTTCAAGTTTCTGGTCTGCCATATTTTCTGAACCAGAAGTACACTCCTTCCCTTTTCTTTGGTAAACTGTCAGTGGGTGGCATTTATCCCGTGGCTCCAACTGTTCTTTCCACTGATTAACTGTCAAATCTTTTCCAGCAAGGACAGCTCAGTTAAGTCCCAGAAATATACTTCTAATTGACAAGTAGACATTCCCACTTGATTAGCCCATAAAAATCTCAAGCTCTGTGTGTTTCGATTTACACTCGCTCAGAACTAGGTTTACTTTTTCAAACAATGGCATCACTATCCCATCTGTATTCCGTGCCATACATCTGGGAGTTTTCCTTTACTTTTCCATTCCCTCACCCCCGTCAGTACAATTCTATTCCTTAATGTCCCCCAACTAAGTCCCTGCTCCTCGCTCCCCACTGCATTAATTCACACCCCTTGCTAGTCTCCCCAGTGCTGTTCTTTAAAGTGAACAATCCACTTTTCTCACTTTTAATGACTAATCTGTGTCACTCTCCTCCTTAAAACCCCAAAGAATTCCCCGCTGCATATGTGAGGAAGTCCACGCTCCCCGATTTAACGTCACACCTTCTCATCACCTAGTTGCTGCTTTTTTTCAGCCTCAGCTTCTGTTAGTTCCCCACAGCCTCTAGCCCCACTGACCTTCCTTACCTAAGTGCCAAGTGCTCTTAGACACGACCAGGCGTCTGCACGAGACACACAAGCTGCCGAGAATCCCGTGCCCAGCATGCACTTTCCTGGTCTAGAGATTTGCTGGAATCCTTCAGATGTCAGTGCAGAAAGCGTTTCCCCTCTGATACCTTCCCTACCTTCCAGAACCCTGCCCCAGGCAGTGCAAGAGCCCCTCTGAACATACAGTATACATGATGCCAAGTGACTCTTACCACATTGTTTTGAAAACCTATTTAAATTTGTCTCTTCCACGACATACTGTGATCTCCTTGATGGATGGGGGGCTGTCTGGTATTTGTCTAGAGAGCTAATGTCTGGCACAGACCCCGGGCCATGAGAAAAAGCCTGCTGACTCATCAAGAAAAATTGTCATCTTTGCGACGTAAGAAAGACTACATGATCTCTGATCTTACACCATCCAGCAAGGGTCCAAATAATTTCACATAGAACTACACAGGCAAAATATGTGTATTCTTTTCCTCTTTGTGAGCCCGAGATCATAGGCATCCTGGAACGGAGGTGTCACTCTAAGCTGTCTGTCCCCTAGGATGTCATGTCCAGGTTCAACATATTTTTTAGAAGTTGTAGGGATACGTGTACATCACCCCGTCTTAGAGCAAATGGCGCTTCAGCCTGACCAAGTTTAATGTTCATATAAAAATCAGAAATCTTCCAAACTCAAGCCTGAAGAAACATTTCCCATCTCTCCTTCCAGTCTGTCTGCCATCTGCATCCCACATCCCCACTGCTCATCTGCTTCAGGCCACCTTCTATCTAGAAACATTTTCGGTGGGGCACTTGGATGAGAACTAATTACAGCAGTCATGAAAATGGTCCCATGAACGTAGGCTCTACACAACAAGGATGTTTTAACCAGAGGCCTCAGCTGTGGCCTGCAGGGTCTGTTCACGTGTTCTGCCTGGCTTCCCTGCAGACGTTCTGTAGAAAATCAAGCCGGCAGTTAAAAGTCATAGAAGGCCCATGAAATCCAGAAAAATGGAGTGAGATTCATCTCCTTGGGAATATTTTTGAAAAGCATCCACTAATAAGAAGAAGCGATTTAAGAGGTTAGTTTCAGAGCAGATGATGTCCAAATTCAGCTGGGCCAGTTTTGTCATTGTTGCTCGCTAGTTGGCTTTCTGTTGCTTCTAAAACGCCTCTGTTTAGAGAAGTGGCCTGAGTCGGCCCTCAGAGCAGAAAGGTGAGCTGGGACTGGCGACAGCCAAGCTCCTCTACCAGGTAGTAACCCGCTGAGAAGGAAAGGATGGCCCAGGGCTTCCTCTGACTCTCTCCCTCAGTTATAAACTTTATGAAGGAAAAATGGAACAAAACATCTTAATTCAATATGGTATTGTCAAAGTATAAAAATAATTGTCTTTGGAGGGGATGGTATATTTCAAGGGGTAGAGTACGTGCTGGGTTCAATTCACAGTACCTCAATGTAAAAAAATAATAAGAAAAAGCCTTTAATTAAAAAGAAAAATAACAAAGAAGAAAAGAGATCTCAAACAACCCAAGTTTAAAAAGAAAAACTGTCTTTTAAAAATAGTAGTCAGCTCGGTCTTTTGCTAGATTAGGTGTTTGGGATTAACAGATTCACACTACTATGTATAAAATAAATAACCATCTCTCAGGTCCTTAATAACCTAGTTCAACCTGAATCCTTTCTCTTTTTTCCCCTAAACAACCTGTGGAAGCCTCTGAAATTCTCATCTTATAAAAGAATTCATTTAAAGGCGGTTTGAAAGTTACTGGTTAAAAAGTTATTTGTGGTTTCATGAATATAGGTCTAGTAAGAAAGACAGATAATAAACCAGTAAGCAAATATATGACGTACTGCCAAGTACTAATAATTGTCACAAAGAAACATAAAGCATAATAGGAGAGAAAATGATTGAATAGGAAGTATGTGTGTGCTATTTTAAATAATGTGGTCAGATAAGTCCTCTCTGAGGGTAAAATAATTTGAACAAAGTCCTGATTGAAGCAAAAGGATAAGCCACGTAGGTAACAGACAAGAGAAGCCTCCCAGGCCGGGAGAAGTGTAAGTACGAGACTTGGAGTTACAAATACTGCTGTCCTGGTGGGGACCATCTGGTCGGTGAAGATGGGCTGGAGCAGAACGGTGAGAACTGAGGCTGCAGAGACGGGTGAGGGACCGGATCACACAGGGCCTTGGTAGGGATTCCGGATATCCTTCTGAATACAATGGAAAATCACGAGAGTATTTTGCAAACCGGAACAACTTGATCCGATTCATTCTTTAATAAGACCGTTGTGGGTAATATATGGGGAATAAGCAATGGAAGCAGGGCAAGGTAAGCTGATGGGAAGGCACTGGGAAGAGTGCTGCTGACCTGGAGAGAGACACCGAGGTTGGGCTGGGATGATGGGGGAGACAGGCTGAAAGGGGACACGATTTGACAGTAACGGTCACAGGCCTTAATGCTCGAGTTGGACACAGACACAGAGTGGTTCAGGGTGATGGGTATGTGATATTTGGGGCTGAGTCACAAGTTTTTGTGCAGAGACCTGACAGGAGAATAAAGTGGGGACGTTGACGTCGGTAAGAAGAGTTGGTGGGTGTTGAATTCCCCCTAGAGCCGCGTCTCTGTTTCTCTGTAGATGAAGTCAGCAGAGCAGGGATGGGTGTTCCTACTTCTGCAGAGAATTGCGTGTCCTCCTCATCGACAAATTCGAGAGGCCGACCTGCCCATCCAATTGCAACATCTTGAATCTGCTTCTTTCTATCCAGGAGGAGATTTCCAACTAAGATGCCTATCAAAAATTCCCTGTGTCCAGAGTTAGAGCTGTGTGCCTTTGGGATGATCTCAGAGATGCCTCCACAGAGGCTCGGTGTGCTCTCTCTCCCTCAGAGCACACAGTTCCCTTCAGTCCGGTGGGTCTCAGCAGAGAAGATTTCACAAATAGCCCCTCTCAGGCCCTGGGGACCAACCTCCCGCTTGGCCGAGCTCTGAAAATGAGCACGAGTTCCGGGCAAAGGGCCTTCTCCAGGGCGCCATCTGGCAGATTACATGAGGACAGTATACAAAAGGATGGGAGGGTTGAGGGTATAAATGGATTTTAATTTTTGCTCTGAATCTGATTCTGTCCTTCCGTTTTGTTAAGGAAGTGTTCTTAGGCCAGACATGATTCTCCTTTTTCTTTCTATTTGATCATCCAAGAGGTTTAGATAGGGTATTTGTTTTAGGGTAAGAATCTTTAAAAAAAAATCCCTGCAAATAGCGTCTTGTTAGGCATTTGGCAGACAACAGTAAATTCTCCCAGCAGTATTGAACCCCCTTGTTCCTCCAGGGGGTCTCCAAAGGTATACATGTTCCAAATCTGACCCAAAACCAGTGAGTCTTTTCTGTTTTTTAAGCACTTCACCATGGACAAAAGATGTCACTAAAGAAGGTGAGAAAAGAGCAGGTCTCCATCATCCAGAGTCCCTCCCAAAGAGCCCACAGAAGTAAAGAGGAGATGAACGAGAGAAACGGTTTATTTATACACACGCAGGAGCCAACCAGAAAAGTAACTACCATGTTAAATGGTGAAAGTTAAAGGCTTTGTTATCAACCTAACTTAATAAGGCAAAGGGAGAAGAGAGAATTGGCTTCCATGATAGGTTTTCTTCTGCATCTATTGAATCTCAGGTATCTTCAGCTTAAAGTGCTATTGTATTAACCGTGGGTTCCATCTGACTTTCCATTCCTCGAAATTTGTTCTTTTTCAAGATTCACTCATGTATTCTGAGCCCCTGGATTTTCCACGTGAATTTTAGATTGATTGTCAATTCCTGCAAAACACCACCTGGGATTTGGGTAGGCATTCTTTGAATCCTTAGATCTATTTGTGGACTATTGTCATCTTAGTAGAATGAAGCCTTCTGCTCCATGAATATGGGATTATTTTCTGTGAATGTAGGTCTTAATTTCTCTCAACAGAATCTCTAATCTATTGTAGTCTTCAGTGTCCAAGTCTGGTACTTCTTCCTCACCTCTATTGGATGCTGATTCAGAAGAGACACGACCTCCTGGAGAACCTCTGCTGCCACGGAGCTGACATGGAACTGAGTCCTGAGAAGGCTTTAAATTCTTTTAAAAATAGGATTAGTGTACTTTAATTACTCCATAGATGAGTAATGAATGGGTCACATTAACATAGGATTTTAATCCTTTTAGAATTAGTAGAGTAATTCAGACACATTACAAAAAATTGAAATATTGCCTAAAAGAGAAGAGATTTGTAATTCCCACCCACAGAGGTGACTGTCATGAATGATTTGGTGCTTATGTCTCAGTCTCTGTGTCTCTCAGTATGTCTCTCTCCATCTCTGTCTCTCACACACTCACAATCAGATCAGTTTCCATCTATGCTGATTTCACACATATGTAGTCGTGCAAATGGGACCCTGCATGCAGACGGTGGGTCTGCATTCTTCCACCCTGAGGCCTCCCTTGACATTTGGTTGAGAACAGGCACCCACTTTTCCAACTGCACAGCATTCATTCATCCACATGAACCAGAACGAATGGACCCCATTCTCTCTCTATCAACAATAGTGTTGCTTTAATTCCGACTGTTTCAACCAATGCTGTGATGATCACCCTTGAAAAGGCATCTTTGAATAAGCGTGTAAGGATTTTAGTGGGATGAACTGTAAGGATCAGAACTTCTGGGGAAGAGATGCATCTGTGGCCCTTTGATGCGTCCTGCACCCTCTTGTCCTGAAGAGGAGCGTCCCTTCTCTCTTCCCTCCAGGGCATCTGCTGGAGCCTCTGCCTGCTTACATTGTCACCAGGGCTGGTTGTCACCTGACTAAAGACCCGCCAGTGTGATGGTGACCGGTGCTCTCTCTGCAGTGTTTCCGTCTGCCTGTGTTCTCACCTGAGAGGTCAAGCATCTCTAACACACACTGGCCACCTGCATCGCCGCTCATTGGAACTGCCTATGTCTGTTCTGTTTCTGTTTAGAACACTGCGTTTTGAAAGGATTTTGGACTACAGGAATAGGAAACCTTTCTCCAACCTTGGGTTATGAGGAATGCATTTTCCAGGTTGTGGTTTTTCTTTCAAGCAGTTTTTCTGGGCTTTTGCTAATTTTTTTGATTTGTTTGATTTTGTTTTTGCCACAGGAAGAGCTAAGCTTCTCCCTTATGTCTTCTGGCTGTGGTGTCACAGGAGGAACAGCAGTGTCTACCCTGAGATTATGCACAGAGTTACTAAAAGGGCTTCATCTTGTACATCACATCTTTAATCACCCTGGTTATCCCCTTAAAAAAATAATAAATTGCTGTTTTAAGAGAAAACAAAACAAAACAAAAATCACCAGCCCCAGCTTAAAACATGTGGGCAGGGACAAAAAAAAAGCTTTTTTAAAATTTCAATGACAGGGAACACCAAGGAGAGGTAAAGACACGCAGACAGAAAGAGGACTTGGGGTTGTCAGGTGCTGGGTGAGGAGGGAGGGGAGTGCACACTCTGGATCCAAGGTTTCACTTTGAGGAAAGAAATAGTGTGAAACTAGATGGTAGTGATGGTCGCACAACATTGTGAATGCCCCTAATGTTCCTGAATTGCACAATTAAAAGGGGAAAAGTCTATATTTTATTAATGAAACTCTAAAAGGAAAAATAAAGGATGCCATAAATGATGTGAAACAAACAAAGGAAACTAAAGAAACCAAACAAAAACATCTCCAGCGGAAGGGACGTCAAGTTTGGGAGGGGGAGGGGGAGGGGACGGATGGTGGGATTTTGGAGAACATTTTGGAGAAGAAGGTGTGGGTGGGTGCAGAGTGGCCTCTGCCCCAGGGCGTGGTGATGCCTGAACTGGTTCTCCGTTGCCCAGCAGTCCAGCTGCAGATGCAGGTTCAGGAGGGGCTGCAGGAGCGGCTGGAGGGAGATAGGGGCCTCCTGCTGGATCTAGATTGTCCCTTTTTTGGTCTCTGATATCTTCCCCTGCCCCTGCCTCCTCTGTAACTATTGAATGTGGTGAGAATTTCAAGTCTTGTGGAAGAGCTCATGCTGTGAGAGAGGAAAAATTTACCCACCTGCCTCCATTTCCATGTGCCTCTTCAAGGACAGAAACCTTCCCAGAGCTTTCCAGACAGCTCCCACCCAGAAAGTGCCCACAGGATGTGTTCTGTGACTGAATTATTCCAGACAGGTGGTCTGAGGCCATTTTTTGCTCTGGTCTCAACAGTAGCCTCTGGGGACACCTCCTTGTGTGGCCCAGCCCTCGCCCCTCCCTTACCTACACACAGGCACCAGCCCTGCCTTTCTGACCCTCGGGCTCTGCTTCTGGGGCTCCTGGTCCTCCACCTGACTTGCAGCGAGGTGGACACGGGGCTCCAGGTCAGAGCCGGGTGTGCTGAGCTGCCCGTTAGCCCCGGGCAGAACCCTGGGGAGAGCCCTGTGTGATATCTGGGTTGGAGGCGTGCCCCACTGATTTCTGGGCAATGGTGGTGGGGAACCCTCCATATCGAGACCCACCTGGAGCCTGCGCTGGCCCTCAGAATAGTGGCACAGCAGCTCTTCCCTTGGGGAGGGGGCGTTGGTGTTCTTATTCATCAGCTCCTGTTCAATATGTGGTATCTGGCTCTGCAATGACAGTGACCAGCAGCTGACCCGGCCTGGGAGTCTCAGAGCCCTGCCCGGCCAGGAACACTCCTGCTTCTGTCCACTCGACCCTCTGCTGCCAGATCAGACCTGAGACCTTGTTCAGCTCAGACACCCGGGAGGGAAAAGACATACCCAGAATGCATGGGCTCCACCTCGGGCAGCAGGACCCTTCCCTGGCTCTCCACATCCCGGCCAGCCAGCTTTGACCTGGGCTGTGGATGTGACCGGCCTCCCAGGCCTCTGACCTGCTCTAGCTTGAGGCAGAAACCCATCCCCAACATGACTGCTCCACCTCCACCAGCCAGGACGTGGCCGTGGGGCTACCTGGGTGGGATCTGAGTGGTGGCCCAGCCTGGGCAGGGCCTGCCCTGGGCCTCCCTGTGTTACCTTTGGGTCTCTCTGGCCAAAAGGCCAGAGGCGCCTTGGGTGAGACCTGACCCAGCGCCGGCAGCGTTGGTACAGCCCCTCGCTGCGGGCTTTCCGGGGGCTGCGGCCTCGGGATATTGGGATGCAGCAGAACATGCCTCTGTCTCCAACCAGGTGAGCTGAGTAGGGACTTCTCTACAGAGTGGGTGCCTGGTGACTTCGGTTCCAAGTTCTGTTGGGCTCTATTGCCAGGGAAGTGAGGTCACTTACTGGGGTCCACTTATCCAAGCTTCCTCCTGACACAAAGCTCCCCAAGGGCCTTTCTGGGCTGCCGATCTCTCATTTCTCACTTCTTGCCATGTTCACACACAGTGACACAACTCAGCCTCACCCCATAGCCCTGGGGAGGGCCTGGATGCAGCCAGCGCCGCAGCTCTGAAGACACAGCTGGGTTCAGACCTGGCTCCCCCCACTCAGCAGTGCTGTCAGCCTGGACAAGCCACGTGCCTCTCAGGGTCTCCCCAATCCCCCATCAGCACAGTGGGGATCATTCTGGCCCCTGCTTCCTAGAGAAGCCATCCTGTCTCTAGACCTAGAAACACCTACTGCATCTGTCACCCCCATGGGCTGGCATCACAGGGAGCTCAGTGCACAGACTCAGCAAAGGAAGGACCCCACAGAGGGCTGGCGAGTGCAGAGCACATGCCACACAGGCCGGGTCTGCCCTGGGGTCTGGAGAAAGTCACTTTCCTTGCTGCTTGCTTCCCAGCTCCCAGTCCTGAGACTGAAATTAAATACAACTCTGACATCGTCCGCTCTGGCTACAACCACCTAGGTCATTCTGTCATGTTGACATACAGGCCCAGTGTCCCATCTCGGCCTCTGTGGTGGGCTGCCCCACAATGGCTTCCTATTTTTTGCCTTCTGTTCCCACGCCCTTGTGTGATCCCCACACCCTCCCCTGGAGGGTGGATGGACTTTGGGACCAGGTTCTGACATGTAGACTGACTTGTGAAAATGTGCGTGAGTTCCACTCATTACCAGCTCCAGTGTTCCTTCTCTCTGTCTCTGTCTCTCAGTGCCTCTCTCTCTGTCTTGTCTCTCTCTGTTTCTCTGTCTCCCCTGCTTCTCTGTGTTTCAGTCTGTCTCTTTTCCTGTATGTATTTGTGTATATATTTATGTGTATATGTGTGTATTTATGTGTGTTTATTGTTCGGGTCCAGGGCAGGTCACTTCTGAGAATCCCTTGATGACATATTGATTATTTTGAATTCGTGTTACTGAAGAAAAATTATCTTTGAAAATTGTGCAAGCACTTTGGTGGGATCTTCTCTAAGGATCAGCACTGCTAGGGAAGGGATGCATCTGTGGCACTTTGATGTATCCTGTACCTTGTTCTACTGGAGAGAAGCGTCCATTTGCTCTTCCCTCCAGGGGACCCCCTGGGGCCTCTGCCTGCTCACGTTGTCACCAGGGCTGGTTGTCACCCGGCTAAAGACCTGCCAGTGTGATAGTGGCCAATGCTGTCTCTGCAGTCTGTCCGTCTGCCTGTGTCCTCACCTGAGAGGTCGAGCATCTCTAGCAGACACTGGCCACCTGCACTGCCTCTCGTTGGAACTGACTGTGTGTGTTTTGTTTCTTTTCAGAACACTGGGCTTCAAGAGGTTTTTGGACCACAGGGATGTGAAATTTTTCTCCGACCTTGCGTTATGAGAAAGCTTTTTCCAGGTTGTGGTTTGTCTTTCCAGCTGTCTTTCCTGGCCTTTGTTTTCTGCTTTTGTTTGGTTTTATTTTGCCACAAGAAGAGCTAAGCATCTCCCTTCTGGCTCTGGTT
>NC_045719.1:24179442-24195279 GCF_009834535.1 Camelus ferus
TGTGGTTTGTCTTTCCAGCTGTCTTTCTTGGCCTTTGTTTTCTGGTTTTGTTTGGACTTATTTTGCCACAGGAAGAGCTAAGCATCTCCCTTCTGGCTCTGGTTTCACACTTAGAACAGCACTGCCTACCCCGAGATTATGCACATAGTTACTAAAAGGGCTTCATTTAATACGTCTCATCTTTAATCCACCTGGATTTTCTGCTCAAAATACAAAAATGCTAATTCACATAAAAACAAAAAAATTCACCCATCCCTGCTTAAGATATATGGGCATGCAAAAAAACAAAAACAAAAACAGAAAAGCCACCATTTATATGATTTCATTGATATGGAACCTCCAGGATAGGTAAAGACACAGAAAGAGACAGGGGATTAGGGCTTGTCACAGGCTGGGGGAGGGAGGACGTGGGGTGTGCTTTGGATACAAGCTTTTACTTTGAGGAAGGCAATAGTCTGAAACCAGTGGTGTTGGTCTCACAGCATTGTGAATGCACCTAATGCACCTTAATTGCACAATTTAAAATGGGAAAAGGCTAAACTTTACTCATATACTTAAAATATAAAAATCGAATAAACTATATTAGAAAAGAACAACTCTGACTCCATATTAGATCTGTTCTTTGGCTTTAATCCTGTGCCCTCTTTTCTGGGCTTAGTCTTGCTAACTCTGCACCTTTTGTAAGACAATGTTGCCTTTACCTAAAATATATAGGAAAGCCTATTTTCAAGGCTCTGATCTTTAAGGATCTTAAAGCTTTTGCACTGATATAAAGACAACAAATTGCAGAATAGAAAATAAATTTTGTTTTGTTAGAGGTTTTACAGAGGCACTATGACCTGATCCATATAGACAGCTGCAGACCAAGATAAAGGCAGACTAATGTCCTGGAGAACAATCTTCCCGAAGTGAGACTTCAGGCTCATTTTTTAATAAAAATGGCAAGAGCTGGGGTTAGTTGTTTCAAACTTCTTGGTGTAGGATTTTTTTGTTCTTGGAATCCTCTGCAGCTCCCACGTGGGTCAGTTTATGGTGTCCCTATAAAACCTGGAACAGAGAGTTCTGCTTCAGGGAAACTGCGCTACTTACATATCTATAGGGAGGCAATCGCTCAAATTCGGTTTCCCAGCTCCTTTTTGCAAGGAAGGGCAGTTTGCACTGAAAAACCGAGTTGGAGCGAGTGTCTCCACAAAGACATGTATGTAGCATGTTTTTGAAAGGACAGAATATCTTGGTTTACAACAAGCTAGGTGAAGGACAGCTTCCAAACACATTCAACACTCAAAAGTGAGCATGGGGAAAGGTGTTCTTTCATCCAGCATAAAAGGCAGAGGGACATATATAAACACTTACTCTGATTTCTCAGCAAGTTTCCTAAAGCCGGTTTCCAATTAAAAGCGGTTTGCAGTGGAAAACGGGGTTGGAGCGAGTGACAAACGATAGATATGTCAGAGGCGTAGATACCTTAGGTCAGAGAATCTGGGTTCCCAACAAGCTAGGTGAACGACGGCTTCCACACACACAGATCTCAGAAGTGAGCATGTGGAGAGGTGTACTTTCATCCATCAAAAAGGGCAGAGTGACATGTAGAAACACATTCTCTGATTTCTCAGCATGTGTACTAACGCCTGTTTCAAAGTAAAAGCGGTTTGCTGTGGATAACCACGTTGGAGTGATTGCCTCTTCTTAGATATGTAAGTAGCGTTTGTAGTTCACGCAGTTTTCACTGTAACACATAGTTGGAGCTAGTACCACCCTATATATGTATGTAGTGTATTTTCCCACTGAAAGAAACTGTGTGTTCCCAACAAGCTAGGTGATTGACGTCCTTTACACACACTTAACTCTCAGAATTCAACATATGGAGAGACTGTCGTTCATCTAGCATAAAGGGAATGGGTTGTTGTAGAAAAACTTACTCTGGTTTTTCAGTATGTTTCCTAGTGCTGGTTTGAAGTTCATGCATTTTTCACTGTAAAACCGAGTTGGAGCTAGTACCTCCCCTTATAAATGTAATTAGGGTAGTTTCCCACTCGAAAGAAACTGTGTTCCCAACAAGCTAGGTGATTGACGGCTTTCACACACATTTAACTCTCAGAATCGAGCACTTGGAAAGACTTCGTTTATCTAGCATAAAGGGAATGGGTTACAGTAGAAACAATTACTCTGATTTCACAGTACGTTCTTAGTGCCGATTTTAAACTCATGCATTTTTCACTGTAAAACCTAGTTGGAGCTAGTACCTACCCATATATATGTATGTACTGTAGTTTACCACTCAAAAGAAGCTGTGTGTTCCCAACAAGCTAGGTGATTGGGGCTTTCACACATACTTAAATCTCAGAATTGAGCATGTGGAGAGACGTTCGTTCATCTAGCATAAAGGGAAATAGTTGCAGTAGAAAGAATTACTCTGATTTCTCATATGTTTCCTAGTGCTGGTTTGAAGTTCATGCAGATTTCACTGTAAAAACGAGTTGGAGCCAGATCCTCCACATATATATATGTATGTAGTGTAGATTCCCACAGAAAAGAAACTGTGTTTTCCTAACAAGCTAGGTGATTGACGGCTTTCACACACACTTAACACTCAGAGTTGAGCATGTGGAGAGACGTTAGTTCGTCTAGCAAAAAGTGAATGGTATGCTGTAGAAACACTTTCTCAGGATTCTAACCATGTTTCTCAAAGCCGATTTCAAGTAAAAGCGGTTTGCTGTGAAATACCGAGTTGGTGCTAGTACGTTCCCATATATATGAAAGCAGCGTAGTTTACCTTGGACTGAAACTCTGAGTTTCCAACAAGTTGTTGAAGTACGGCTTCCACATTCATACAGTTCTGTTAATTGAGCATGTGTAGATCCGTTACTTCATCCAGTATAAAAGGCAGAGGGACTTCCAGACACACATTCTCTGATATCTCAGCATGTTTCCTAAATCCATTTTCAATGTAAAAGCCGTTTGCTGTGGAAAACCGCGTTGGAGCGCGTGCCTCCCCTTAGATATATAAGTAGCGTAGTTCCCCTATACCAGAAACACTGGGTTTCAAACAAGTTACTTGAAGAACGGCCCTAACACATTCATATGTCAGAAGTGAGCATGTGGAGAGGCGTTCTTTCATCCAGCATTGAAGGTTAAGTGACATACAGAAACTCTTACTCTGATTTCTGAGCATGTATTTCAAACCCGGTTTCAATTAAAGGGGTTTGCTGTGGAAAACCGAGTTGGTGAAAATACGTTCCCATATATATGAAAGCAGCGTAGTTTCCCTAGTCCAGAAAATCTGAGTTCCCAACAAGCTAGGTGAAGAACGGCTTCCAAACACATACAGATCTAAAAATAGAGCATGTGGAGAGGTGTTTTTCAATCCAGCATTGAAGGTTAAGTGACATACAGAAACACATTCTCTGATTTCTCAGCAAGTTTCCTTAGGCCAGTTTCAAACTAAAACAAGTTTGCCGAGGAAAACAGAGTTGGAGCGAGTGCCTTCGCTTAGATATGTAAGCAACGTAGTTCCCATAGACCGGAACTATGGGTTTCCAACAAGTTAGGTGAAGAACGGCTCTAACACACATTCAGATGTCAGAAGCGAGCATGTGCAGAGGCGTTCTTTCATCCAGCATTGGAGGTAATGCGATATACGAATCACTTACTCTGATTCTCAGCTTGTTTCTCAAAGGCCGATTTCAAGTAAAGCTGTTTGGTGTGGAAAACCGAGTTGGTGCTAAAACAGTCCCATATATATGAAAGCAGTGTAGTTTCCCTAGTCCAGAAAGTCTGATTCCCAACAAGGTACGGTGAAGGACGGCTTCCACACATACACAGATATGAAAATTAGATGCATGTGGGAGAGGGCTTTCTTTCATCCAGCATAAAGAAGAGGACAGTAGAAACATATTCCTCTGATTTCGCAGCATGTTTACTAACGGCCGGTTTTCAAAGTTAAAGCGGTGTGCTCTGGAAAACCAAGGTTGGAGTGATTTCCTCCGCGTAGATATGTAAGTAGTGTTTGAAGTTCATGCATTTTTCACTGTAAAACCTAGTTGGAGCTTGTACCTTCCCATATATATGTATCTAGTGAAGTTTCCCACTGAAAAGAAACTGTGTGTTCCCAACAAGCTAGGTGATTGACGGCTTTCACACACATTTAACTCTCAGAATTGAGCATGTGGAGAGACTTTCGTTCATCTATCATAAAGGGAATGGGTTGCAGTAGAAACACTTACTCTGATTTCAAAGTATGTTCCTAGAGCCGGTTTGAAATTCATTCACTTTTCACTGTAAAAGCGAGTTGGAGATAGTACCTCCCCATTTATATGTATGCATTGTAGTTTACAACTCAAAAGAAACTGTGTGTTCCCAACAAGGTAGGTGATTGAAGGCTGTCACACAAACTTAACCCTCAGAATTAAGCATGTGGAGAGACATTCGTTCATCTAGCATAAAGGGAATGGGTTGCTGTAGAAAGAATTACTCTGATTTCTCATATGTTTCCTAGTGCTGGTTTGAAGTTCATGCAGATTTCACTATAAACCAAGTTGGATCCAGATCCTCCCCATATATATGTATGTAGTCAGATTCCCACAGAAAAGAAACTGTGTTTTCCCAACAAGCTAGGTGATTGACGGCTTTCACACACACTTAATACTCAGAATTGAGCATGTGGTGAGACGTTCGTTCATCTAGCATAAAGGGAATGGTATGCAGTAGAAACACTTACTCTGGTTTCTCAACATGTTTCTCAAAGACGGTTTCAAGTAAAAGTGGTTTGCTATGAAATACCAAGTTGGTAGTAGTACGTCCCCATATATATGAAAGCAGCGTAGATTACCTTGGACTAAAACTCTGAGTTTCCAACAAGTTGTTGAAGGATGGCTTCCACACTCATACAGTTCTGTTAATTGAGCATGTGTAGATCTGTTCCTTCATACAGCATAAAGGGCAGAGGGACTTCCAGACACACATTCTCTGATTTCTCAGCATGTTTCCAAACGCCATTTTGAATGTAAAAGCGGTTTGCTGCGGAAAACCACTTTGGAGCGAGTGCCTCACCTTAGATATCTAAGTAGCGTAGTTCCCCTATACCAGAAATTCTGGGTTTCAAAGAAGTTAGGTCAAGGACGTCTGAAACACAAATTCAGATGTCAGAAGTGAGCTTGTGGACAGGCGTTCCTTCATCCAGCATTGAAGTTTAAGTTATATACAGAAACAGTATTCAGATTTCTCAGCATGTTTCTCAAAGCCGGTTTCAAGCAAAAGCGGTTTGCAGTGAGAAAGAGTTAATGCTAGTATGTCCGCATATATATGAAAACAGCGTAGTTTACCTTGGACTGAAACTCTGGGTTTCCAACAAGTTAGGTGAAGGACGGCTTCCATACTCAGACATTTCTGAAAATGGAGCATGTGGAAAGGTGTTCCTTCATCCAATATAAAACTCAGAGGGACATCTAGACACACATTCTCTGATTTCTCAACCTGTTTCCTAATGCCGTTTTCAATGTAAAAGTGGTATGCTGTGGAATACCGCACTGGAGAGAGTGCCTCCCTTTAGATATGTAAGTAGTGTAGTTCCTCTATACAAGAAACTCTGGGTTTCCAACAAGTTATGTGACGGACGTCTCCAATACAATTTCAGATGTCAGAAGAGAGCTTCTGGAGAGGCGTTCTTTCATCGAACATTGAAGGTTAAGTGACATACAGAAAGACATACTCTGATTTCTCAGCATGTTTCTCAAAGCCGGTTTCAAGTATAAGTGGTTTGCAGTGAAAAACCGAGATAATACTAGAACGCCCGCATATATATGAAAACAGCGTAGTTTACCTTGGACTGAAACTATGGGTTTCCAACAAGCTAGGTGAAGGGCGGCTTCCACACTCATAGAGTTCTGAAAATAAAACATGTGAAGAGGCGTTCCTTCATGCAGCATAAAAGGCAGAGGGACTTCTAGACACATATTGTCTGATTTCTCAGCATGTTTTCGAATGCCGTTTTCAATGTAAATTTGGTTTGCTATGGAAAACAGTGTTTGAGCGAGTACCTCCCTTAGATATTTAAGTAGCGTAGTTCCCCTATACCAGAAAATCTTGGTTTCACAAAACTTAGGTGGAGGTCGTCTCCAACACAAATTCAGTTATCAGAAGTGAGCTTATGGAGAGGCGTTCTTTCACTCAGCATTGAAGGTTAAGTGACATACAGAAACACGTACTCTGATTTCTCAGCATGTTTCTCAAAGCCGGTTTCAAGTAAAAGGGGTTTGCAGTGAAAAACCGAGTTCGTGCTTGTACGTCCCCATATATATGAAATCATCGTAGTTTACCTTGGACTGAAAATCTGGGTTTCCAACAAGCTTGGTGAAGGACGGCTTCCACACTCATACACTACTGAAAATTGAGCATGTGGAGAGGCGTTCCTTCATGCAGCATAAAAGGCAGAGGTATTCTAGACACACATTCATTGATTTCTCAGCATGATTCCTAACGCCAGTTTCAATGTAAAAGCGGTTGTTTTGGAAAACTGCTTTGGAGCGAGTGCCTCCACATAGATATGTAAGTAGCGTAGTTCCCCTATACTAGAAAATCTGAGTTTCCAACAAATTAGTTGAAGGATGGCTACAACACAAATTCAGATATTAGAAGTGAGCTTGTGGAGAGGCGTTCTTTCACCGAGCATTGACAGTTAACTGACCTACAGAAACATTTACTCTAATTTCTCAGTATGTATCTCTAACCCGGTTTCAAGTAAAAGCTCTTTGGAATGGAAAAGCCAACTGGAGCTTGTGCCTCCCCTTATATAAGTAGGTACCGTAATTCTCCGAGGCCAGAAACTGGGTTCTCAAAAACCTAGGTGAAAGTTGGCTTCCACTCACATCTGTTTCCAAAATGGAACAAGTGTAGAAGAATTCCTTTATCTCACCTAAACAGCAAGGATAAATCTCAAGCACTTACCATGATTTCTCTGCATGTTTACTTGAGTAGATTTAAAGCTAAAAGCATTTTTCGCTCAGAAACCTAGTTAGAGCTTATTCCTGTTGTTATATATATTGGTCGGGCAGTGCCCCAACACCACAATTCTGTGTTTCCAGCAGTGTTGGTGAAGGATGGCTTCCACACACATTCGGTTTTCTCTCCTCCTCACTCTTCTGCTTAGACATCAATGCAGGTTGTGTATTGTGGAAGCCAAGGAAATTTTTTTTCATTTAGGATCAGCCTCGGAGAAAACTGAGACCTGCTTCTGCTTCTTTTCCCTGCTAGATTTCCTCTTGGTGCATTACCAATCCTCAAGAGTGAGTTCCTTTAACCAAGTAATTATTTCAAAAAAATGAGCAGGTTTCCATAGGGTCATTACTTCTTTTATATTCTTGCTTTTTAATACCTCTCTTCCATCTCTTTATCTCTAGGTGTCTTATTTCTATGTCCTTTGGTTTGGGCTGATGGCTAATCAGCATTAGTGTAGAAATTGTTGCTTGATATTACTGATCTATATTCTTTCCATGGATATTTGATTTATCATTGGATTTTAAGGAAGATAGTTTCTTTAAAAAAATTCTGGTAAGTAACGTGAGGGACTCTGATTCTGTTGGTCTAGAACTATAATGCTTAATTTCTGAATAAGTGATACTTTCACAGAGCTCAAAATTCCAAAGGTTTGAGTGCCACCACTGTCCTGAAGACTTTCAAACTTTTCTTTGGGGGCACTCAGAACTGAGTGTGTGTGTGTGTGTGTGTGTGTGTGTGTGTGTGTCCGTCCTTCTGGACTTAGTTTAGCCTGAAATGAGCAAAGGCAAGTACCCCCCATTTTACACAATCAACAGACGACTTTCACAATTTGATACCTTTTAAAAATATATGAACTGTAATGTTGTAGAATTTTACAAGAGTCAGTGACCTTCAGGACTGTCAGCAATGGAGGCAGAAGAGTTGGAGGGACAGCAGGTGCTCGTGCTTAGTGGCTGAAGTCACACAACATCCACGGCCACCTCTGGTTAATCTTATAGAGTGGGTGCTGTCTGCAGGCTTTCAGGGCTGTGCCCCCCTCCCCACCAAACATATATATTAGGAAAAGTGGTGAGCCTCAGTATGAGAAACAATAAAGAATTAGTAGGGGAAATTGAGTTTATTGTTTTTAAAAGAAAAATTAGCATCCAGGTAGTTTAATTTCAGCTCCTAATAGACTGATGTGTTGACATTCACAAGGATGCGTAAACACCTGCAAGATCATGGGGCAGGACCGGAGACTCTGAAGCAGCAATCACCACACACAACTTCCACTGCTGTCCTTGACAGCCTTATAGAATTACTTGATTAAGAAAGGGCCATAGATGTTAAATATCATCATTTTGAGAAACCAGTTCTTTTGAAATCTTATATACTAATGTAACTGAATTGGATAAAGAAATGCTAAATGTGTAATAAAGTATCCAAAGAGGTAATGATTACTGAAAACACCACAAATTGAAGAGGACCACAGCATAATGTGCATATATATTTTAATGATCTGGAAGAATCAGCTCAGCAGTGTATTCGAGACATCTAGAGATGATGTCAAAAGTGGGTGTCCTTGGATAGCTTTTTGTGAATGTTAGAGTGAAGTCAGAGTCAGGTACACAAATTTAGTTTAAAAACAAAAGGTGAAACAGATTTCTTTTCAAAAATCTATTGTGTCTGGTTAGAAATCATCAAATCCAGGGTCAAGGGAAGGAAAAAAACCTAGTGACCACGTGACTGTTTCAAGAGCTGGTAGTAAAATGACAGTTGACAATTGTGTAAATTAGATATGATCTTGATGTCCAACTGACCCAAAGATTTTTAGTCCATGTGCCAAAAATATATCAAGGAATAAATAGTGATCTATGTTTTTTCAGCTCTGTTATCCCCCCTTCAAGCCTGCATTGTGATTGGGAAACTAAGAACTTCTACTGCAGGGAGGGGGATTTTCAAAAAAGGAGAGTCCCCCAACCGAGAAAATAAAGAAAAGTAGACGTACACTGTAGAGACACAGGGAGATCTGTTGAGCCAGATGACACTCGCTTTACTGTCAATTATTAGGAGGCGCAGATTTTCATGAGTTGGTTACCATGTTGCTGCCTTTCTCAAGGTATTGCCCACGGCTCTTGAGAAGCGATGAAGTGGGGCCAAGGAATTAGCCTCTGAATGCCCTTTGCCATGGATGTTGTCTCTATTCTCCACTTTTAAGCATTAGCTTAGACAAGTTGCCGTGTCTTGCCAAGTGAGCTGCAGACAGTAAGCGCGTCTTGAAGCACACGGCTCTTTCCTCTTCACTGCAGCAGAGAACCTCTGCATTGGAGCATCCTGAGGTGTCATCGGTGGTCATTTTTCATGTTAGGAATCAGTAAGGATGCTATGTCCACATGGATGAGGAGGGTAAGATTTCAGTCTCTAAAGTGGCAATGATGGGTTGACCTTTTCACTTAAAGACCTTTTCAACAAATGCGTGTCTGTTCTGGACCAAGAAGAAACAAGTGTTTGAAAAAGAATAGCTTGAAAGGTCAGTGGGGCGTGTCAGGCATCTTCTTCATGTCTTCATTTCGGGTATCAAACATGGTTTTCCTATCCTGAGTGATACTGACAATTTGTCATGCTCTGTGCCTCATGTATACCGAAGGCTTTCCTAAATAAAATATCTAGAAATGGTATCATTCTTGATATCTGTTAAACAGGTGGAGATGAAGGAATTAAAATTAGTCCCTAATGTGCATTGATTTTTTAAAGACATCAATTTTATAGAAACTTTTGAAGAATTAAAGTGACAGAAAATTGCAAAGAACCTTCTCCTTCTAGTAGAAAAGGGTTCTGTTTTCCTTTTTTGATGAATGTAACATAGAATCAGTACTAATATTGTTTGTATTGTACTTCGTGTTTACAGAGTGATTCACAGATATTCTCCTATTTCATCTGTGCCATGACCTCTGGAAGATAAGATTTCCTAGTTATGTTTTTTAATGTCTATTTTTAACTCTGTCTAAAAGCAGATTGATTGAGCTCCATTTCCTCAGTTTAGAAGGCTGGACTGATTAATTGTGTCAGAACACTCCAGGAGGCAGAGGAATGGAAGAGACAGGAGTTCTACACAATGGAAGCTGCTCTTGAAATGATTTGACAGCAGTCTTATCCATTTTTCCCAAGGCTGGAAAGAAAACACAACCCAAGACAAGGAAAACAGGGAGCCCATGTGACTCCAGCCTTGGCACGTAGAGTCACGGCTCTCCTCCTGTGCCTTGGAGAGGAGGATGCTTTGGGTCTCTGTTCTACAAACTCTGTTTTGCTTTTTCTCCACAGTGTCTTGTTCTACTGGCATATGCTGAAACTTGATTTACATTTCATAGCATTAAAACAAAAATCAAGATCTCTTTATCATTTATTAACTATTTGGTAAATAGTTTTTGGTGAAAGTTTAACTTTATTATTAGGACTTACCATGGCAATGTACAACACCTAGTTCAACAGATAACAGCAGTGGCTTAAACATGCTCAAATTGTATTTCCTTCTTACATAAAGAAGTCAAGCAATCGGTACCCCAGGGCTGGTTTGCATGATGGCCCCAAGGTCAGAGAACAAGATGCCTGTTATCTTCAGCCCATCAACCTGATGGCCCAAAGTGGCTGCCTGAGGGTCAACCATCAGGTCCACATGCCAGGCAGCAGAGAGGAGGGAAGAAAGGTGCTTCAGTTCCCTTTTGGGATGGTTCTGTGAAGTCCCAGGTAGCTTTCCTGCTTTTATCTTGCTTTAGACAGAGGGCTGAGAGACAGCTTGCTATGAGGTAAAATCAGCTCAAGACCAGCCATCTCCCTCGAGGGGAGGGGAGGGAGTGGGCGGGGAAGCACCGCTCATCCTGCACATGGTGTAAGACACCACGATGAGCCCGGGGGCCTCTGCAGTCCGCCCTTTGCTTCGGGCTGAACTGAGCGGTTGGTAACGGTTGAGATTTTCACGTAGAGCTGAGTGTATGCTGGAACAATTGCTCTGTTCACTTAAACTAGTGGCTACCAGAGCACGTTGGAGAACACATTTGTTCTCACTTTCTAGTCAGTGACCCTCCCTCCAGGTTTCTGTCCTGCTGTTCATTTCCACGTTATTTTCCAAGACTTCTGGAAGAAATGTAAGCAGCCTGATGCTCAAATGCTTTTCTGTGTGATTCCCCCCTTGTTCTTTGAAAGAACAACAAATTGCCTAGATAACAGTGGACGAAACGCCAACCCCCCCATTTCTTTAAAGGTCTGAGATTTGGTGTTAGGAAATAGAAGAAAATTGCAGAAACACCCTTAAGAAACTTATTATTTCTTTCAAATGTGATTTGGAACAGCAAAGGACAATATATTTTATAGCACAACTTTTAAGACAACTGAATTGGCAGTAAGTTCACATAATGAAACTTCCAACAAGCCTTTATATTTCTCCTGGAAATTCCTTGGTTCTTGGTGTAAATTTGTAATAATTAATATCAGCTTTCTATTCTTTCTCTTCCTGTAGTTGTAGAGTTAAAATGAGATTGTACGAGTGACTCTCAGGCAGAATCCTTGGCAAAGTGCTAGTTGCTCTTGCTGCTTTATAATATCTTCTTAGGTAATTCCCTTGTCCATTGGCTTGTGAATACCTCCTCATTTGATGTAAGAAAAATAGCATGCCTTAAGAATTTTAAAAATAATGAATGAAGATTTACTGATTAATGCTGGGTGTATTTTTATAGGTCATTTATTTAAAAAAAAGTAGGATTTCTCTAAATAGAATTTATTCAGTGTGCCTAGAATATGATTCAGTTAAAAATGATTTTCCTTTAAATTCTTTACAGAAATTTTCTGTGATATTTTTATTGAATAGTAGTTGAAGTTTTCTGAAGAGGGGTTACATTTCTAAAAGTTTATTCTAGTAACACTTGATACATTAAATAAATGATTCATATCCCTGGACAGCATAAAGCCCTGGCTGTTTTGTTTTATTTTTTTTTTAATATATATAACTTTGGGAGTAATTTGTATGACATTTTATTGGGTAGGAGTATTTCCCATTTCCATTTTACAGGCAGAGAAGATGAGTCATATGATACTCATTATACAAGAGCAGCAGAGGCTGATTAATTTGGGCAGAGGAGGAAAAGTGTGTGGAGAAAAAATCCTTGATTCTCAAACTGGACACATTCTGCAGTGCTGTGCAGCTGAAACGGTTTTGATTTTGCTTTTGGGTTGTCCTAGGGTTCGGCGCGTGTGACTGGAAAGGTCTCTCTGGCAAAGATGCTAATTTAAGAAGGTTGTCATTCTAAATGCTCTTAAGAGGATTAAACAAAGTCCACAGCAAATAAATGAACATGTTTGGAAGGTTTTCCACCCTCATGTAACTTCCAGAAAACAGACATGATTCACTTGCTAAAGCAAACACACAGGTATATTAATGAGCCTGGCTCACATGACTGGACAGCACGGAGGGAGCCGCATCTATTGGCGTGGGTTCCGCTGCAGGAAGCGCACCTGAAATTTTAATTAGAATTTATTTCCAGCGAGTGCTGCTTCCGCCTTTTTCTCCCCAATGTAAGGAAGCGCCCTCCTTGCCTGGCCATCAGTCTGCAGAGCCCTGTGGCTCACACACTCCCCCGTTCATCAGGAGGCTGATGGAGCCAGTTTGCTTAGAAACACTTAGCTACACGCGCAGCAGGGATCATCAGTGTCTTCTGTGTGTTCACCTCCACGTGCAGGGGAGAAAATCGAGTTTTGCTGGCGACAAAAGCTAATTGACCACCAGCTGTTTCAGAGGGACTGTGATGTTGAAAACTGGAGTTCCTTTCATTTTTATATGTTGGATGCAGACAAACTGCACGGCGACACCCCCACTGTAAGTACACCCACCAGGGAGGGGGTCGGAATTTGGATCTGCACGTATTCAGATCCTGGCACTGGTCAGCTTACAGTGTTCTTGCTGGGTTTGGGAGAATTTCTGTAGTGATTTCTTTGGTTTCCAATAAATTTGCACAGCCGTCTCCTTCAGTCGAGTTCTGACGAGTTCAGTTGGGAAGGGCATGTGAAATTGGGGCGGGCAGAGAGGTGCAATGAAGACTAGACACCATCTGGTTACCTCTCATTTTTTATGGACCAAAAAATGCTTGTCTTGTTTTCTTTTCTCCTCCATCCACCCCTTCAGGTCAGGGAGTCATCTTCAAGAATTTCTTCCTAAAATGTAAAGTAATGATGAAGGCAGTGTGTTTCTGTGGTTGATTTCATTTGACTTGGGTTCATTTTTCAAGATTTTCTGGTGAGGTTCTTATGAGCTCTTAAAAGCTGGAAGAGCAGCACAACCAAGGAGAGAAAGTCAGAGAAACGAGTCAGCGTCGCCTGTGAGGTCTGGGGGACGAGGGCAGGAGGTGGGGCTGAGGCAGCACCGTGGCCTCCCCTGCAGCCCTGAGGGCAACGTGCGCATGTAAAGCCAGCGTCTCTTGTCACCATGTGTTCTAACAGGACTCCCACTAAAGGAATGCGAGGAGATTTGGGGAGGCCTTACCTTTTACCCTCTTGTCAAACATCTTTAATGCTGATTGTATTTATTCAAGATGACACAGAGATCACCTGCAGAGCTTGAGGAAGCGATGCTTGCTTCCTGTCTTGCCCGCCCCAGGCTCACTCATCAGACACCTGATTCTTGCAGGCACTGCAGTGCCCGTGGGGGGCGCTCTGCTCCTGGGGGTCTCTGCTCCTGTGGGGGGAGCTCTGCTCCTCGGGGAGCTGGGCACGGGAGTGCGCACATTGGAGCCAGTCGCACCAGCACTGATCCCACTCCAAATGGTGAGATGAGCCTTTTGTGTAAATAGCAGAGGTTGGATCCAGAGTCTTCCTGTGTCTACGGAGTTACCAGTAAAGCCAACTTGGAGGAAAGAAAGGAAATGCCTGTTCCATGACTGTGTCCTAAGAATTTAAAGCTCACAGCAGAGCACACGTGAGATCTCATCCAGTAAATACACTGGGGTCTTGACTCTGACTTGTCATGAATTTGGCATTCTCATAATGTTATTTCTCTTAAAATGTCTAATCAATCATTTTTGTGTGATGGTTATGTGTGCGTAAGTGTCCTGAAGAAAATGTTGTGGATGGAAGTGTGGGCATCAGTGGTACCAGAAGGGTTGGTGGCCCTGGGGGCTGCCCGAGCTCACACCATTTGTCACCAGCAGTCTTTCAGATTGCATCTTATTCCAGAGCTCACTGGGGCTCCCATCTCTCACTACGTGTCTTGAGAGAATATTTGTTCAGAGGGGAGGGGACGGGGTGCTTCCAAGTCTGGGTTCTGGGGTTCCCAGTCTAAAGGTGGCACTGGCACAAATCCTTTATTCATGGAGTAATGAAGCCCCCCAGTCTCGTGGCTAATTGGGCCTCCCTGTCCTTCTTCATGTTAGGAGCCGGAGGGCTTGGGTTAGGCCCCCAAACCTGTTTTTTGGTGAGCTTTCAGCCCTATCACACCACCTGGGTTGTCCCGTTTCAGTCACATGACTTTGATTTTTGCAGGTAGGTGTGAATCCTGGATAGTGCCTGGGGCTTCCAGGTTTCCCCTACAGTAGGGACAATGAAAAAAATTCACTCCGTAAGGTGTGTTCAGGGGCCTCGAGGACAAGTAGGGACCGACAGACAGATGTCTGGATGGGTGGCGATCAGGCCCAAGTCTTGGAAGAACAGAGATTCCATTACTGTTTTAACAGTGAACTTGAGGGAGGAATTCGGGAAGGTCTGATGCAACTGAGATTAAAAGTATTATATGGTTTTTATTGTTAGCAGTAGTGGTTTTTAACCCTTAGACCCAGTCCCCCCTGTTTATAATAAATATTTTGTAACCTTTCTTTTCTGGTGCCCGGAAGTGAACGTCGTAGAAAATGTAACCTAACTATAAATATGATAAACAAATAGACAGGTAGATGGAAAGATGTGGTACCTAAATTCTTATATTATGGGGTATTTTATATTCTATGCTAATTAGTGACCTCTCAGGACAAAAGGCACATAGGAAGGGAGTCACTTCTAATAAACTATTTTTCCAAGCCTTACCTAACTGGGAAACAAGTGGCTTCAGAATGTTAGAGCACCTCCCATGTCCCCGGGGAAATCTCCTTGTCAGAGTTACACTTGCTGATGGTGTCCTGTGCCAAGTGCAAGCACATGCGGTTCGGAAGCTGCCCGGAGGCTGACTCCGGGGATTCCTTCTCCGTCGCAGCTGTGAGGGAGCCTTGTCTTTCCTGACCACAACCACAGAGGTGATTTTGAATCTCTGAAAACGGCCATACCAGTGTATATCACAACCCCCACAAGATATGTTGAATAAAGTAGAAAACTTTAAGTGTCTCCTTTAGGATAGAAATAGGGTATAAAAGAAATAAATTAAAAAATTCTAGTGCCCGAATAAGTGCTACATTACACTGGCTGCATCATAAGGTTAGAAACTTCATTACTGCTTTACATACCACATCTTGCAGTTAGATTTTATTAATCTTTTTTTTCCCTAAAGAAAAAACAATCATTTGATGAGTTCTTGTGTCAGAGGTGACGAGCAGACAGCAAGAGTAAAACCGGGAATCTTGATGCTTGTCAGTCTAAGACCATCTCCGTCACTGCGCAGATCATCTTTACTCATTTTACTGCACTTTTTGGAATCACCTTCTCACTTGGAAAAAACCCTGTGTCAGTTGGATTTGTTAGTAAAACAATTCTTTTTCTTACCTAGCGCATCAGTGATGTTTTCAAGATGATAAAAAAAAATTGGCCCATGGCATTTAAACAGTTGCGTGTTCTCGTAATTCATGGCTCACGGTCTTCGTATTGCACAATTGGAGAACTGTTTTTCTTTGTGCAAATTCA
>NC_045719.1:24195379-24219284 GCF_009834535.1 Camelus ferus
CCCTGACCTTCCCGCGACCCCGACCCCTGGGCGAACCGCACCAGCAACCTGGTAGCCAGCCAATACTGGGAAGTGTAAACAGTGAAAATTGGGGGGGTAGCAGTGGGCGCCCCCATAGCAGGCTGAGGGGACAGTGGAAGAAATATTCAGGCTTCCGTAGCATCCCCCATCTTCGCTGATGCCATGTGTGCAATCACCACGCCCCCTCGCCGGACCCTGCCCCCTGGCAATACCGCTCCTGTAATCCGGGAGCCGGATACACGGGAATTGTAGCACGTGAACCTACGGTAGCAGGGGGCACCCGCAGATCAGGCTGAGATGGACAAGTCTGGAAATACCCAGGCTTCCGTGGGCAGTCCACATCCATCCCTGCTGCCTGTCTTCTGACCGCCCAGCCCCCTTCCGAGGCCCCCGCCCATTGGCCATACTGCGCCAGCATCCCGGGAGCCAGCCAGAATGAGGAAGTTCACCCAATGAATCTGTGGTAGCAGAAGTCACCCACTAGAGCAGGTTGAGGGAGACATGGAAGAAATCCGAATCTTACCTGCGCGGACCCCGTCCCTCGCTGCCGCACTCTCTGCAGCCGCACATCCCCCGCCCCATAGACGGACACCTGAGTGCACCGCACCTGCCTCCAGGAGCCAGCCAATAAGGATATGTGCACCCAGTGAATCTCAGGCAGCAGAGGCGCCCTCAGAGCAGGCTGAAGGGGACAAAGTAGGAAACCCAAATGCTTTCCTGGTCAGCCTTCTCCCCCTGCTGGCGCCCTCTCTGTAACAGCCCAGACGAAAGCATTTCACCGCCCCCTGAGCACAGCAAACCCTCCAGTCTGGATCCAGCCAACAAGGAGGTATTCACAAATGAACCTGGCTAGCACTGGGCGCCCCAGAGCAGGCTGAGCTGTTCAAGGGAAGAAACAATCAGGGTTGCCTGTTTAGCCCCCATCTTCGGTGCTGCCTTGTCTGCATCTGCCCTGCCCCATCCCGCGAACCCGCCTACTGGGGGAACCACGCCAGCACTCTTGTAGGCAGCCATACGTGGAAGTATACACAGTAAAACTGGTGTAGAAAGTGGGCGCCCCCACAGTATGCTGAGGGGGACAGAGGAAGAAATATACAGACTTCCATTAACATCCCCCCATCCTTCCCTGATGCCATGTGTGCAATCGCCACGCCCCCTCGCCGGACCCTGCCCCCTGGCAATACCGCTCCTGTATACCGGGAGCCGGATACACGGGGAAATTGTAGCACGTGAACCTGCGGGTAGCAGGGGACACCCGTATAGCAGGCTGAAGGGGACACGTTTGGAAAATACCCAGGCTTCCGTGGGCAGCCCTCATGCATCCCTGCTGCCATGTCTACTGCCGCCCCGCCCCCTTCCCCGACCCCCGCCCATTGGCCATACTGCGCCAGCATCCCGGGAGCCAGCCAGAACGAGGAAGTTCACCAGTGAATTTGTGGGTAGCAGTGGTCACCACTAGAGCAGGTTGAGGGAGACACGGAAGAATATCCGAATCTTACCTGCGCTGACCCCGCCCCTCGCTGCCGCACTCTCCAACGCCGACCCTCCCCTGCCCCATAGACGGACACCTGAGAGCACCGCACCTGCCTCCAGGGAGCCAGCCAATAAGGATATGTGCACCCAGTGAACCTCAGGCAGCAGAGGGCGCCCTCAGAGCAGGCTGAAGGGGACACAGGAGGAAATCCAAGGCTTTCCTGGGCAGCCTTCGCCCCCAGCTGGCGCCCTCTATGTAACAGCCCCGTCAAAAAATTTCATTGCCCCCGGAACACAGCCGATCCTCCTGTCCGGATTCAGCCAACAAGGAGGTATTCACAAAATGAACCTGGGGTAGAACTGTGAGCCCCAGATCAGGCTGAGTTGGTCAAGGGAAGAAACCATCAGGGTGGTCTGGGAAGCCCCATCCTTCGGTGCTGCCCTGTCTGCATCCGCCCTGCCCCCTCCAGCGACCCCGCCGCCTGGGCGAATGGA
Organism: Camelus ferus; assembly: GCF_009834535.1. Taxonomy (NCBI): domain Eukaryota; kingdom Metazoa; phylum Chordata; class Mammalia; order Artiodactyla; family Camelidae; genus Camelus; species Camelus ferus. The sequence goes on from NC_045719.1 coordinate 24,197,369, forward strand.
GCCAGCAACCTGGTAACCAGCCAATACAGGGAACGGTACACAGTGAACCTGGGGTAGCAGTGGGCGACCCCACATCAGGCTGAGGGGGACAGTGGAAGAAATATTCAGGCTTCCGTTGGCATCCCCCATCCTTCGCTGATGAACTGTCTCCAAACTTCCTGCCCCTACTCCGGACCCTGCCCATTGGCCATACTGCGCCAGCATCCCTGGAGCCAGCCAACACGAGGAAGTTCACCCAGTGAATCTGTGGTAGCAGAGGTCACCACTAGAGCAGGTTGAGGGAGACAAGGAATAAATCCGAATCTTACCTGCGTGGACCCCGCCCCTCGCTACCGCACTCTCTACCGCCGCCCCCCCCCCCGCCCCATAGATGGACACCTGAGCGCACCGCACCTGCCTCCAGGGAGCCAGCCAATAAGGATTTGTGCACCCAGTGAACCTCAGGCAGCAGAGGGCGCCCTCAGAGCAGGCTGAAGGGGACATGGGAGGAAACCCAAACACTTCCCTGGGCAGCCTTTGCCCCCAGCTGGCGCCCGCTCAGTAAAAGCCACGTCCAAAGCATTTCACCACCCCCTGAACGCAGCAGAACCTCCTGCCGGGAGCCAGCCAACAAGGAGATAATCACAAAAAGAACCTGGGGTAGCACTGCGCGCCCTAGAGCAGGCTGAGTTGTTCAAGGGAAGAAACCATCAGGGTTGCCTGGGAAGCCCCCATCCTTCTGTGCTGCCCTGTCTGCATCCGCCCTTCCGCCTCCCGCGAACCCGCCCACTGGGCAAACCGTGCCAGCATACTGGGAGCCAGCCAATACGGGGAATTGTACCCAGTAAACCTGGTGTAGCAGTGGGCGCCACCAAGTATGGTAAGGGGGAAGGTGGAAGAAATATAAAGGCTTCTGTTGGCATCCCCCATCCTTCGCTGATGCCATGTCTGCAATCGCCACCCCCCCCTCTCCGGACAAACCCCATGGAAATACCGCGCCGGAATCCCGGGAGCCGGAAACACGGGGAAGTGTAGCACGTGAACCTGCGGTAGCAAGGGGCACCAGTATAGCAGGCTGAGGGGGACACGTTTGGAAATACCCAGGATTCCATGGGCAGCCACCATGCATCCCTGCTGCCCTGTCTTCTGCCACCCTACCCCCTTCGGCGACCCCGCCCATTGGCCATACTGCGCCACCGTCCTGGGAGCCAGCCAATAAGGATATGTGCAACCAGTGAACCTCAGGCAGCAGAGGGCGCCCTCAGAGCAGGCTGAAGGGGACAAAGGAGGAAACCCAAAGACTTTCCTGGGCAGTCTTCGCCCCCAGCTGGCGCCCTCTCTGTAACAGCCCCATCAGAAAAATTTCACCGCCCCCTGAGCACAGCCGACCCTCCTGCCCGGATCCAGCCAACAAGGAGATATTCACAAAATTAACCTGTTGTTGCACTGCGCGCCCCAGAGCAGGCTGAGTTGGTCAAGGGAAGAAACCATCAGGGTTGTCTGGGAAGCCCCCATCCTTCTTTGCTGCCCTGTGTGCATCCGCCCTGACCTTCCCGTGACCCCGACCCCTGGGCGAACCGCACCAGCAACCTGGTAGCCAGCCAATACTGGGAAGTGTAAACAGTGAAATTGGGGTAGCAGTGGGCGCCCCCATAGCAGGCTGAGGGGGACAGTGGAAGAAATATTCAGGCTTCCGTTAGCATCCCCATCCTTCGCTGATGCCATGTGTGCAATCACCACGCCCCCTCGCCGGACCCTGCCCCCTGGCAATACCGCTCCTGTATACCGGGAGCCGGATACACGGGGAATTGTAGCACGTGAACCTACGGTAGCAGGGGGCACCCGCAGATCAGGCTGAGATGGACAAGTCTGGAAATACCCAGGCTTCCGTGGGCAGTCCACATCCATCCCTGCTGCCCTGTCTTCTGCCACCCCGCCCCCTTCCGAGGCCCCCGCCCATTGGCCATACTGCGCCAGCATCCCGGGAGCCAGCCAGAATGAGGAAGTTCACCCAATGAATCTGTGGTAGCAGAAGTCACCACTAGAGCAGGTTGAGGGAGACATGGAAGAAATCCGAATCTTACCTGCGCGGACCCCGTCCCTCGCTGCCGCACTCTCTGCAGCCGCACATCCCCCGCCCCATAGACGGACACCTGAGTGCACCGCACCTGCCTCCAGGGAGCCAGCCAATAAGGATATGTGCACCCAGTGAATCTCAGGCAGCAGAGGGCGCCCTCAGAGCAGGCTGAAGGGGACAAAGTAGGAAACCCAAATGCTTTCCTGGTCAGCCTTCTCCCCCTGCTGGCGCCCTCTCTGTAACAGCCCAGACGAAAGCATTTCACCGCCCCCTGAGCACAGCAAACCCTCCAGTCTGGATCCAGCCAACAAGGAGGTATTCACAAAATGAACCTTGGCTAGCACTGGGCGCCCCAGAGCAGGCTGAGCTGTTCAAGGGAAGAAACAATCAGGGTTGCCTGTTTAGCCCCCATCTTTCGGTGCTGCCTTGTCTGCATCTGCCCTGCCCCATCCCGCGAACCCGCCTACTGGGGGAACCACGCCAGCACTCTTGTAGGCAGCCAATACGTGGAAGTATACACAGTAAAACTGGTGTAGAAGTGGGCGCCCCCACAGTATGCTGAGGGGGACAGAGGAAGAAATATACAGACTTCCATTAACATCCCCCATCCTTCCCTGATGCCATGTGTGCAATCGCCACGCCCCCTCGCCGGACCCTGCCCCCTGGCAATACCGCTCCTGTATACCGGGAGCCGGATACACGGGGAATTGTAGCACGTGAACCTGCGGTAGCAGGGGACACCCGTATAGCAGGCTGAAGGGGACACGTTTGGAAATACCCAGGCTTCCGTGGGCAGCCCTCATGCATCCCTGCTGCCATGTCTACTGCCGCCCCGCCCCCTTCCCCGACCCCGCCCATTGGCCATACTGCGCCAGCATCCCGGGAGCCAGCCAGAACGAGGAAGTTCACCCAGTGAATTTGTGGTAGCAGTGGTCACCACTAGAGCAGGTTGAGGGAGACACGGAAGAAATCCGAATCTTACCTGCGCTGACCCCGCCCCTCGCTGCCGCACTCTCCAACGCCGACCCTCCCCTGCCCCATAGACGGACACCTGAGAGCACCGCACCTGCCTCCAGGGAGCCAGCCAATAAGGATATGTGCACCCAGTGAACCTCAGGCAGCAGAGGGCGCCCTCAGAGCAGGCTGAAGGGGACACAGGAGGAAATCCAAAGGCTTTCCTGGGCAGCCTTCGCCCCCAGCTGGCGCCCTCTATGTAACAGCCCCGTCAAAAAATTTCATTGCCCCCGGAACACAGCCGATCCTCCTGTCCGGATTCAGCCAACAAGGAGGTATTCACAAAATGAACCTGGGGTAGAACTGTGAGCCCCAGATCAGGCTGAGTTGGTCAAGGGAAGAAACCATCAGGGTGGTCTGGGAAGCCCCATCCTTCGGTGCTGCCCTGTCTGCATCCGCCCTGCCCCCTCCAGCGACCCCGCCGCCTGGGCGAATGGAGCCAGCAACCTGGTAACCAGCCAATACAGGGAACGGTACACAGTGAACCTGGGGTAGCAGTGGGCGACCCCACATCAGGCTGAGGGGGACAGTGGAAGAAATATTCAGGCTTCCGTTGGCATCCCCCATCCTTCGCTGATGAACTGTCTCCAAACTTCCTGCCCCTACTCCGGACCCTGCCCATTGGCCATACTGCGCCAGCATCCCTGGAGCCAGCCAACACGAGGAAGTTCACCCAGTGAATCTGTGGTAGCAGAGGTCACCACTAGAGCAGGTTGAGGGAGACAAGGAATAAATCCGAATCTTACCTGCGTGGACCCCGCCCCTCGCTGCCGCACTCTCTACCGCCGCCCCTCCCCCGCCCCATAGATGGACACCTGAGCGCACCGCACCTGCCTCCAGGGAGCCAGCCAATAAGGATTTGTGCACCCAGTGAACCTCAGGCAGCAGAGGGCGCCCTCAGAGCAGGCTGAAGGGGACATGGGAGGAAACCCAAACACTTCCCTGGGCAGCCTTTGCCCCCAGCTGGCGCCCGCTCAGTAAAAGCCACGTCCAAAGCATTTCACCACCCCCTGAACGCAGCAGAACCTCCTGCCGGGAGCCAGCCAACAAGGAGATAATCACAAAAAGAACCTGGGGTAGCACTGCGCGCCCTAGAGCAGGCTGAGTTGTTCAAGGGAAGAAACCATCAGGGTTGCCTGGGAAGCCCCCATCCTTCTGTGCTGCCCTGTCTGCATCCGCCCTTCCGCCTCCCGCGAACCCGCCCACTGGGCAAACCGTGCCAGCATACTGGGAGCCAGCCAATACGGGGAATTGTACCCAGTAAACCTGGTGTAGCAGTGGGCGCCACCAAGTATGGTAAGGGGGAAGGTGGAAGAAATATAAAGGCTTCTGTTGGCATCCCCCATCCTTCGCTGATGCCATGTCTGCAATCGCCACCCCCCCTCTCCGGACAAACCCCATGGAAATACCGCGCCGGAATCCCGGGAGCCGGAAACACGGGGAAGTGTAGCACGTGAACCTGCGGTAGCAAGGGGCACCAGTATAGCAGGCTGAGGGGGACACGTTTGGAAATACCCAGGATTCCATGGGCAGCCACCATGCATCCCTGCTGCCCTGTCTTCTGCCACCCTACCCCCTTCGGCGACCCCGCCCATTGGCCATACTGCGCCACCAACCCGGGAGCCAGCCAATAAGGATATGTGCAACCAGTGAACCTCAGGCAGCAGAGGGCGCCCTCAGAGCAGGCTGAAGGGGACAAAGGAGGAAACCCAAAGACTTTCCTGGGCAGTCTTCGCCCCCAGCTGGCGCCCTCTCTGTAACAGCCCCATCAGAAAAATTTCACCGCCCCCTGAGCACAGCCGACCCTCCTGCCCGGATCCAGCCAACAAAGAGATATTCACAAAATTAACCTGTTGTTGCACTGCGCGCCCCAGAGCAGGCTGAGTTGGTCAAGGGAAGAAACCATCAGGGTTGTCTGGGAAGCCCCCATCCTTCTTTGCTGCCCTGTGTGCATCCGCCCTGACCTTCCCGCTGACCCCGACCCCTGGGCGAACCGCACCAGCAACCTGGTAGCCAGCCAATACTGGGAAGTGTAAACAGTGAAATTGGGGTAGCAGTGGGCGCCCCCATAGCAGGCTGAGGGGGACAGTGGAAGAAATATTCAGGCTTCCGTTAGCATCCCCATCCTTCGCTGATGCCATGTGTGCAATCACCACGCCCCCTCGCCGGACCCTGCCCCCTGGCAATACCGCTCCTGTATACCGGGAGCCGGATACACGGGGAATTGTAGCACGTGAACCTACGGTAGCAGGGGGCACCCGCAGATCAGGCTGAGATGGACAAGTCTGGAAATACCCAGGCTTCCGTGGGCAGTCCCCATCCATCCCTGCTGCCCTGTCTTCTGCCGCCCAGCCCCCTTCCGAGGCCCCCGCCCATTGGCCATACTGCGCCAGCATCCCGGGAGCCAGCCAGAATGAGGAAGTTCACCCAATGAATCTGTGGTAGCAGAAGTCACCACTAGAGCAGGTTGAGGGAGACATGGAAGAAATCCGAATCTTACCTGCGCGGACCCCGTCCCTCGCTGCCGCACTCTCTGCAGCCGCACATCCCCCGCCCCATAGACGGACACCTGAGTGCACCGCACCTGCCTCCAGGGAGCCAGCCAATAAGGATATGTGCACCCAGTGAATCTCAGGCAGCAGAGGGCGCCCTCAGAGCAGGCTGAAGGGGACAAAGTAGGAAACCCAAATGCTTTCCTGGTCAGCCTTCTCCCCCTGCTGGCGCCCTCTCTGTAACAGCCCAGACGAAAGCATTTCACCGCCCCCTGAGCACAGCAAACCCTCCAGTCTGGATCCAGCCAACAAGGAGGTATTCACAAAATGAACCTTGGCTAGCACTGGGCGCCCCAGAGCAGGCTGAGCTGTTCAAGGGAAGAAACAATCAGGGTTGCCTGTTTAGCCCCCATCTTTCGGTGCTGCCTTGTCTGCATCTGCCCTGCCCCATCCCGCGAACCCGCCTACTGGGGGAACCACGCCAGCACTCTTGTAGGCAGCCAATACGGGGAAGTATACACAGTAAAACTGGTGTAGCAGTGGGCGCCCCCACAGTATGCTGAGGGGGACAGAGGAAGAAATATACAGACTTCCGTTAACATCCCCCATCCTTCCCTGATGCCATGTGTGCAATCGCCACGCCCCCTCGCCGGACCCTGCCCCCTGGCAATACCGCTCCTGTATACCGGGAGCCGGATACACGGGGAATTGTAGCACGTGAACCTGCGGTAGCAGGGGACACCCGTATAGCAGGCTGAAGGGGACACGTTTGGAAATACCCAGGCTTCCGTGGGCAGCCCTCATGCATCCCTGCTGCCATGTCTACTGCCGCCCCGCCCCCTTCCCCGACCCCGCCCATTGGCCATACTGCGCCAGCATCCCGGGAGCCAGCCAGAACGAGGAAGTTCACCCAGTGAATCTGTGGTAGCAGTGGTCACCACTAGAGCAGGTTGAGGGAGACACGGAAGAAATCCGAATCTTACCTGCGCTGACCCCGCCCCTCGCTGCCGCACTCTCCATCGCCGACCCTCCCCTGCCCCATAGACGGACACCTGAGAGCACCGCACCTGCCTCCAGGGAGCCAGCCAATAAGGATATGTGCACCCAGTGAACCTCAGGCAGCAGAGGGCGCCCTCAGAGCAGGCTGAAGGGGACACAGGAGGAAATCCAAAGGCTTTCCTGGGCAGCCTTCGCCCCCAGCTGGCGCCCTCTATGTAACAGCCCCGTCAAAAAATTTCATTGCCCCCGGAACACAGCCGATCCTCCTGTCCGGATTCAGCCAACAAGGAGGTATTCACAAAATGAACCTGGGGTAGAACTGCTGAGCCCCAGATCAGGCTGAGTTGGTCAAGGGAAGAAACCATCAGGGTGGTCTGGGAAGCCCCATCCTTCGGTGCTGCCCTGTCTGCATCCGCCCTGCCCCCTCCAGCGACCCCGCCGCCTGGGCGAATGGAGCCAGCAACCTGGTAACCAGCCAATACAGGGAACGGTACACAGTGAACCTGGGGTAGCAGTGGGCGACCCCACATCAGGCTGAGGGGGACAGTGGAAGAAATATTCAGGCTTCCGTTGGCATCCCCCATCCTTCGCTGATGAACTGTCTCCAAACTTCCTGCCCCTACTCCGGACCCCGCCCATTGGCCATACTGCGCCAGCATCCCGGGAGCCAGCCAACACGAGGAAGTTCACCCAGTGAATCTGTGGTAGCAGAGGTCACCACTAGAGCAGGTTGAGGGAGACAAGGAATAAATCCGAATCTTACCTGCGCGGACCCCGTCCCTCGCTGCCGCACTCTCTACCGCCGCCCCTCCCCCGCCCCATAGATGGACACCTGAGCGCACCGCACCTGCCTCCAGGGAGCCAAAGAACAATGAGATGTGCACCCACTGAACCTCAGGCGGCAGAGGGCGCCCTCAGAGCAGACTGAAGGGGACACGGGAGGAAACCCAAAGGCTCTCCTGAGTAGCCTTCACCCCCAGCTGGCGCCCTCTCTGTAACAGCCCTGTCCAAAGAATTTCACAACCGCCTGAGCGCAGCCGTCACTCCTGTTCGAATCCAGCCAATAAGGAGATATTCATAAAACGAACCTGGGGAAGCACTGCGCGCCCCAGAGCAGGCTGAGTTGGACATTGAAAGAAACCATCAGTGTTCTCTGGGAAGCCCCCATCCTTCGGTGCTGACCTATCTGCATCCGCCCTGCCCCCTCCCGTGACCCCGACCCCTGGGCCGAACCGCGCCGGCAACCTGATAGCCAGCCAATATGGGGAACTGTACACAGTGAACCTGGGGTAGAAGTGGTGGCCCCCACAGCAGGCTGCGGGGGACAGTGCAAGAAATATTCAGGCTTCCGTTGGCGCTCCCCATCCTTCGCTAATGAACTGTCTCCAAACTTCCTGCCCCCTCCCCGGACCCCGCCCTTTGGCAATACAGCGCCCGAATCCTGGGAGCCGGCTATAAGGGGAAGTGTACCACGTGAACCTGCGGTAGCAGGGGGCACCCGCAGATCAGGCTGAGGGGGACAAGTCTGGAAATACCCAGGCTTCCGTGGGCAGGCCCCATCCATTCCTGCTGCCCTGGCTTCTGCCGCGCAGCCCCCATCCCCGACCCCGCCCATTGTCCATACTGCGCCAGCATCCCGGGAACCAGCCAAAAGGGGTAGTTCACCCAGTGAATCTGGGGTCGCAGAGGGCGCCTCCTGCAGGCTGAGGGAGACACGGCAGGAATCCGAAACTTACGTGCGCTGACCCCGCCCATCGCTGCCGGACTCTCTGCAGCCGCCCCTCCCCCGCCCCATACACGGACACCTGAGCGCACAGCGCCTGCCTCCAGGGAGCCAGCCAGCAAGGATATGTGCACCCAGTGAACCTCAGACAGCAGAGGGCGCCCTAAGAGCAGGCTGAAGGTGACACGGGAGGAAATCCAAATGTTTTCCTGGGCAGCCTTCTCGCCCAGCTGCCGCCCTCTCTGTATCAGCCGCGAGCAAAGCATTTCACAGCCCCCTAAGCACAGCCGACCCCCCTGCCGGGAGCCAGCCAACAAGGAGATATTCACACATTGAACCTGGAGTAGCACTGCGCGCCCCAGAGCAGGCTGAAGGGGACACAGTAGGATACCCAAAGTCTTTCCTGGGCAGCCTTTGCCCCCAGCTGGCGCCCTCTCAGTAACATCCTCATCCAAATCATTTCACCACCCCCAGAACACAGCCGACCCTCCTGCCGGGAGCCAGTAAACAAGGAGATATTCACACATTAAACCTGGGGTAGCACTTGGCCCCCCATAGCAGGATGAGTTCGACAATTTAAGAAATAATCACGGTTGCCTGGGAAGCCCCCATCCTTCGGTGCTGCCCTGTCTGCATCCGCCCTCCCAACTCCGAGGAACCCGCCGCCTGTTCGAACCACGCTGGCATCCTGGTAGCCAGCCAATACGGGTAAGTGTACCCAGTAAACATGGTGTAGCAGAGGGCGACCCCACAGTATGCTGATGGGGACTGTGGAATAAATATACAGGCTTCCGTTGCATCCCCCATCCTTCGCTGATGCCATGTGTGCAATCGCCAAGCACCCTCCCTGGACCCAGCCCCCTGGAAATACCACGGCCGAATCACGGGAGCTGGATACACGGGGAAGTGTAGCACGTGAACCTACTGGTAGCAGGAGGCACCCGTAGAGCAGGCTGAGAGGGACAAGATTTTAAATACCCAGGTTTTCTTGGGCAGCCCTTATACATCCCAGCTGCCCTGTCTTCTGCCGCCCCGCCCCCTTCCGCGACCCCGCCCATTGGCCATACTGCGCCAGCGTCCTGGGAGCCAGACAACACGAGGAAGTTCACCCAGTGAATCTGTGGTAGCAGAGGTCACCACTAGAGCAGGTTGAGGGAGACACGGAAGAAATCCGAATCTTACCTGCGCGGACCCCGACCCTCGCTGCCACACTCTCTACCGCCGCCCCTCCCCGCCCCATAGACGGACACCTGAGTGCACCGCACCTGCCTCCAGGGAGCCAGCCAATAAGGATATGTGCACCCAGTGAACCTCAGGCAGCAGAGGGCGCCCTCAGAGCAGGCTGAAGGGGACACGGGAGGAAACCCAAACACTTTCCTTGGCAGCCTTTGCCCCCAGCTGGCGCCCTCTGAGTAACAGCCCCGTCGAAAGCATTTCACCGCCCCCTGAGAGCAGCCGACTCTCCTGTCCAGATCCAGCCAACAAGGAGATATTCACAAAATGAACCTGGGGTAGCACTGCGCGTCCCAGATCAGGCTTAGTTGTTCAAGGGAAGAAACCATCAGGGTTGCCTGGGAAGCCCCCATCCTTCGGTGCTGCCCTGTCTGCATCCGCCCTTCCCCCTCCCGCGAACCCGCCCCCTGGGCAAACCGTGTCAGCATGCTGGTAGCCAGGAAATACGGGGAATTGTACCCAATAAACCTGGTGTAGCAGTGGGCGACCCAACAGTATGCTAAGGGGACAGTGGAAAAACATTCAGGCTTCCGTTGGCTTCCCCCATCCTTGGCTGATGCCATGTGTTCAATCGCCACGCCCGCTGCGCAGACCCCGCCCCCTGGCAATACCGCGCTGGAATCCCAGGAGCAGGATACACGGGGAAGTGTAGCACGTGAACCTGCGGTAGCAGGTGGCACCCATAGAGCAGGCTGAGAGGGACAAGTTTTGAAATACGTAGGCTTCCGTGGGCAGCCCCCATCCATCCCTGCTGCCTTGTCTTCTGCCGCGCAGCTCCCATCCCCGACCCTGTTCACGGGCCATACTGCGCCAGCATCCCGGGAGCCAGTCAACACGGGGAAGTTCACCCAGTGAATCTGGGGTAGCAGAGGGTTCCTCCAAGCAATCTGAAGAAGACACGGCAGGAATCCGAATCTTACATGCGCTGACCCCTCCTCTCGCTGCCGCACTCTCTGCAGCAGCCCCTCCCCCGCTGGTAGGCAGACAACTAGGCACACCGCGCCTGCCTCCAGAGAGCCAGCCAACAAGGAGATGTGCACCCAGTGAACCTCAGGCAGCAGAGGGCGCCTTCAGAGCAGGCTGAAGGGGACACAGGAGGAAACCCAAAGGCTTTCCTAGGCAGCCTTCGCCCCCAGCTGGTGCCCTCTCTGTAACACCCCAGTCCAAAGTTTAGATCCTACTGCACTTAAAATATTTACATATATTAAGGATGGGAACTCCCAGGGATGCTCTGGCCCTGCACTTCCAAAGGTCCAGGGCAGTTATGTTGGCTCTGCTGAGACTGCAAGAGGCAAAGACCACCTCCAGAGAGGAGGGGCTCCTGCTTCACACCCCGAAGGCAGGAGCTTCTGAGCGGATGAAACAATGGACACTGAGACCCTCGAGTGTAAGTTGGTTTCGAATGACGCCAAAGGTGTGTGTGACGTGTGTGTGCGTGTGCGCACGCGTGCACCTGGGGACGTGTGTGGTACGTGACAGTGACTTCGCATGTGTGCGTGCCTGAGGACGTGTGTGGTTGTGTGTATGTTATGGGTGTGTGTGGGGTCCATGAGTCCACGTGTGTGTGCGTGGGGATGTACGTGGAGCAGAGTCACTGTGTCCTCACGTGCATTTGTGTGTACGTGCATGCGTTCATTTTAAGAATAGTAGAAGTTGTCCTTTAGTAGTCTGAAGTTGTAAAAATTGTATGGTGTCCCTCACTGTACAGTTCAAAATGAAAATAATCTTCAATCACCAGAAATGTAGTCCCCCCCAGATTCTGAATTTTTCCCCTCATATTTATTATGTCTTCATTTTACTGATGAGGAAACTAGCTTCGAGATCTTAACTGACTCATCCAAGGGCATGGAGCTCACGAGCCCAGGGCCGGGAAGCTGTCCAAGCGGCGTGGCTCCAGAGGCCTGGAGCCCTGCTCACGACCACGCGTGGCCTCTTGGCCGGGGGATCAGATTCTGATGGGCCGGGGCCAGCGTGCAGGCTGCCCAAGCCGCTGACTCTGCAAGTTGGGTGGCGAGTACCAGACAGCAGACGAGGGTAAAGGGATGCTCAGACATCAGATAGGTTCCTAGATGTTCGGTGAGTCAGGAGGCTCACTGCTCAACCTCGATCCCTTTGCTGGTGGCTAACAGGGACCAAGGCCCACCAGAGCGCTTCTGGGAGCTGCCTGCCGAAACCTGCAACAGGACTGCTCAGGACGGGCTCTGCAGCAGGAGCAAAGGGAGGCAATGTCGCCACCTGGTGGGCATCCTGGGTAGTGGCAGTAGGAGGCCTAGCACCTTTGGTATGGGGGTGGCAGGACGAGGTCCTAGGGGATGATCGTGTTCACGTGTCTTAAAAATCATTACTTCATATATGTTATCCACCTTGGGGTTTATTCTAGGATGGTAAACATGGTCTCCGTTACTCCTTCTTAGCTGGATTGATGAACTCTTTCTGAGGTTAATATTCTCTTCCATGATTTGGAAGCTATATTGCCTTTCAATGAAAATTCTCTCTAAATGTTTCTAAATCATCTCTAAGTTCATAACTCTATATGTAATTGGACCAGTAATGCTAGAACAGTCTGAGAAATGAAATCATCTATTAGATCTTGTTTCTCAATCATGATACATTTAGCATATTTTACCTCTCTGCTCTTCCCAATTGTGCATGTGGGTGCGCACGCGAGCTACACTTACTACTTTTTAGACAGTTGCTTGAAGTTTGTTACATTCACAATGAAAATATAGGTATAAATATCTTGGAATCAATCTCACATTCAACCTATTTTATAGAGGAGGAGAAAGAGTCTATTAAATTTGGCTAACTATTATCTAATGGAGGAGGAGATTATTGTGTCTCTGTACCTATGTAATTGAGAAGTAGGAGGAGGCTAGTGTGTGTATGTGTGTGTGTCTGTCTGTCTATGTATGTACCTGTGTATGTATATAATGGATGAGGAGGAGGAGGTTAGGATATACATCTGTTTCTAAATGGAGGAAGAGGCTAGTGTGTCTGTCTGTCTATTTGTTTGTCTCTCTGTCTGTATAATGGAGAAAGCCTCCCAGTATTCGACCCACCTGGAGGGATGCTAATTGATACTCTGAAGCAGCAGAGGGCGCCCCCATTGCACGCTGAGGGGGACACTGGGTGGAAATCCACAGGCTTGCCTGGGCAGCCTGGGCCTCCCGCTTCCACCCTCTCTGTAGCCGCCCCACGCCCCGCCCCCACCCCGCCCCCTGACCACCCCGCACCCACCTACGGGGAGCCGGAAAACCCAGAGATGTGCACCTCGTGTACCTAGGTTAAAAGAGACCAGCCCTTGAACCGGACAAGGGGGAGATCTGAGCAAATACCCGGGCTCAGTTGGGCAGCCCTCCTCCTCACTGCAGCCGCTGACATCACCTGGCCCGAATCCGCGGCGCAGGTTCATCCTGGAAACATGCATACTGTGAACATGGGGCAGGAGAATCCGCCCCCAGGCCAGGCCATTGTGGAGACGGGAGCAAAGTGTTCGGCTCACCCTAGGCAGTTCGCTCCCCGCGACATCCCTGTCCCCTGAACTCATGTCACCAGCATCCCAGGACCTTTCTGTAAAGGAGAATTAAATCCCTGAATCCTGGGGTACAGAGGCTGCCCCGAGGCCAGGAGAGAGGGAGATGGGAGGAAAATGACCAACTCGCCGAGGCATCTCCCTTTGCTGCCGTGCAGCCTCTGTCTCTGCCGCGGACCTCTTCCTCTCACCTCACCACGCCCGCTACCAAAAGCAGGCTGACTTTAAAGGTTTGAATCCCGCATAATTGAGGGAGGGGAGGCCGACCCCAGGCAAGGCAGCTAGGGAAAAGGGAGAAAATCCTCTGGCTGGCTAGGGTCACCCTATTCCCCTGTCGCCATCGCCGATCCACGTGGCGAGACCGTTCCCATCCTGTACGGTGTCTGTCAGTCTGACTGCCTGCATGACTGACTATATATTGGAGGATGGGAAAAGCTAGTCTATGTGTGTGTCTGTCTGTTTTTCCTACGAAGGAGGAGGCGACTAGTATGTCTCTCTATTTGCTGGCCTTTCTATGTATCTATTTATCTCTGTATATATATATTAATGAATGTATATATGTATGTATGTATGTATGTATGTATTTATATATGTATGTATGTATGTATGTGTCTATCTATCTATCTATCTATCTATCTATCTATCTATCTACCTACCTACCTATCTATGTATCTATCTATCTATCTATGTATATTACTAGCGGAGTCATCGCAGTAGGCTAGTGTGTCATTTATTTGTCTGTCAGTCGGAGGAGGATGTTAGTGTGTTTATATAACTACCTACCTATCTGAGGAAGAGGAGAACGCTACTGTGTGTGTGTGTGTGTGTGTGTGTGTGTGGTTTCTTGGTTTCTTGTCTGCCTAACTATGTATCTGTATCTAAACGGGTAGGAGCTACTGTATCTGTCTTTCAGTCTATGTAGGCATGTAATGGAGGAGGAGTAGGTGAGTATGTGAATCTGTCTATCTGTCAAATATCTATGTATGTACCTGTATCTAATGGAGAAGAAGGAGGAGGCAAGTGCATCTATCTGTCTGTCTGTCAGAGGAGGAGATGACCAGTGTGTCTGTCTCTCTGTTTATCTGAGAGTTGTCTCTATCTATATCTAATGGAGAAGAAGGAAGATTACCATTTGTCTGGCTATCTGTCTGTCTCTCAACAGGAGAAGGTAGAGGCTAGTGTGTGTATCCGTCAATCTCACTTTGTATCTATTATATAGAGGAGGAGAAAGAGTCTATTTAGATTGGCTAAGTATTATCTAATGGAGGAGGAGATTAGTGTGTCTCTGTACCTACTTAATTGAGAAGTACGAGGAGGCTAGTGTGTGTATGTGTGTGTGTCTGTCTGTCTATGTGTGCACCTGTCTATCTATAAAATGAGTGAGGAGGAAGAGGTTAGGATATATATCTGTTTCTAAATGGAGGAAGAGGCTAGTGTGTCTGTCTGTTTATTTGTTTGTCTCTCTGTCTGCCTAATGGAGGAAGGCTCCCAGTATTCGACCCGTCTTGAAGGATGCCAATTGATACTCTGAAGCAGCAGAGGGCGCCCCCATTGCACGCTGAGGGGGACACTGGATGGAAATCCACAGGATTTCCTGGGCAGCCCTGGCCTCCCGCTTCCACCCTCTCTGTAGCCGCCACCCTCCCCGTCCTGCCCCGCCCCCTGAACACCCCGCAGCCGCCTCCTGGGAGCTGGAAACACAGAGATGTGCACCTCATGTTCTTAAGGTAGCAGAGACCAGCTCTAAGACCACACAAGGTGGAGATCTGAACAAATACCCTGGCTCGGTGGGGCAGCCCCGTCTCCTCACTGCAGCCGCTGACCGCACCGGGCCCGAATCCTGAGGTGCAGGTTCATCAGGAAACATACATACTGTGAACATGGGGCAGGAGAGTCAGCCCCGAGGACAGGCCGTTGTAGAGATGGGAGCAAAGTGTTCGGCTCACCCTAGGCAGTACGCTCCCCGCGACATCGCTCTCCCCTGAATTCACCTCACCAGTATCCCAGGTCCTTACTAAAAAGGAGAATTAAATCCCTCAAACCTGGGGTAGCGGAGGACGCCCCGAGGCCAGGAGAGGTTTAGATGTGAGTAAAATGACCAACTCGCTGAGGCATATCCCTTTGCTGCTGTGCAGCCTCTGTCTCTGCCGCCAACTTCTTCCTCTCATCACACCACGCCGGCTCCCAAGAGCAGGCTGACTTTAAAGATTTGAATCCCGCATACTTGAGGGAGGGGAGGCCGACCCCAGGCAAGGCAGCTAGGGAAAAGGGAGAAAATCCTCTGGCTCGCTAGGGGCACCCTATTCCCCTGTCGCCGTCGTGGATCTACGTGCCGAGACCGTTCCCATCCAGTACTGTTTTGGTCAGACTGACTGCCTGCATGAATGACTATCTATTGGAGAATGGTAAAAGCTAGACTGTGTGTGTGTCTGTCTGTTTTTCCTAAGAAGGTGGAGGCGGCTAATATGTCTCTCTATTTGCCGGCCTTTCTATGTATCTATTTATCTCTGTATGTATATTTTAATGTATGTATGAATATATGTATGTGTCTGTCTGTCTGTCTATCTATCTATCTATCTATCTATCTATCTATCTATCTATCTATCTATCTATGTATATAACTAGCGGAGTTATCGCAGTAGGCTAGTGTGTCATTTATGTCTGTCAGTTGGAGGAGGAGTTTAGTGTGTTTATATAACTACCTACCTATTTCAATGAGAGGAGAAGGCTAGTGTGTGTGTGTGTGTGTGTGTGTGTGTGTGGGGTTCTGGTCTGCCTAAGTATGTATCTGTATCTAAAGGGGTAGGAGCTATTGTATCTGTCTAACAATCTATGTAGGCATGTAATGGAGGAGGAGTAGGCTTGTATGTCAATCTTTCTATCTGTCAGATATCTATGTATGTACATGTATCTAATGGAGAAGAAAGAGGAGGCAAGAGCATCTATCTGTCTGTCTGTCAGAGGAGGAGATGACCAGTGTGTCTGTCTCTCTGTTTATCTGAGATTTGTCTCTATCTATATCTAATGGAGAAGAAGGAAGATTACCATTTGTCTGGCTATCTGTCTGTCTCTCAACAGGAGAAGGTAGAGGCTAGTGTGTGTATCCGTCAATCTCACATTCTATCTATTTTAAAGAGGAGGAGAAAGAGTCTACTTAGTTTGGCTAAGTATTATCTAATGGAGGAGGAGATTAGTGTGTCTCTGTACCTATGTAATTGAGAAGTAGGAGGAGGCTAGTGTGTGTATGTGTGTGTGTCTGTCTGTCTATGTATGTACCTGTGTATGTATATAATGGATGAGGAGGAGGAGGTTAGGATATATATCTGTTTCTAAATGGAGGAAGAGGCTAGTGTGTCTGTCTGTCTATTTGTTTGTCTCTCTGTCTGTATAATGGAGGAAGCCTCCCAGTGTTCGACCCACCTGGAAGGATGCCAATTGATACTCTGAAGCAGCAGAGGGCGCCCCCATTGCACGCTGAGGGGGACACTGGATGGAAATCCACAGGATTTCCTGGGCAGCCTGGGCCTCCCGCTTCCACCCTCTCGGTAGCCGCCCCAAGCCCCCCCCGCCCTGCCCCCTGACCACCCCGCACCCGCCTCCGGGGAGCCGGAAAACCCAGAGATGTGCACCTCTTGTACTTAGAGGTAATGGAAACCAGCCCTTGAACCGGACAAGGGGGAGATCTGAGCAAATACCCGGCGTCGGTATGGCAGCCCCGCCTCCTCACTGCATCCGCTGACCGCACCGGGCCCTAATCCATGGCGAAGTTTCAACTTGAAACATGCATACTGTGATCTTGGGGCAGGAGAGGCTCGCCTCCAGGCCAGGCCATTGTGGAGACGGGAGCAAATTGTTCGGCTCACCATAGTCAGTTCGCTCCCCGCGACATCCCTGTCCCCTGAATTCATCTCACAAGCATCCCAGGACGATGCTAAAAAGGAGAATTAAATCCCTCAAACCTGGGGTAGCGGAGGACGCCCCGAGGCCAGTAGAGGTTTAGATGTGAGTAAAATGACCAACTCGCTGAGGCATATCCCTTTGCTGCTGTGCAGCCTCTGTCTCTGCCGCCAACTTCTTCCTCTCATCACACCACGCCCGCTCCCAAGAGCAGGCTGACTTTAAAGGTTTGAAGCCTGCATACTTTAGGGAGGGGAGGCCGACCCCAGGCAAGGCAGCTAGGGAAAAGGGAGAAAATCCTCTGGGTCACTAGGTTCACCCTATTCCCCTGTCGCCGTCGCCGATCCACGTGCTGAGACCGTTCCCATCCTGTACTGTGTCTGTCAGTCTGACTGCCTGCATGACTGACTATTTATTGGAGGATGGGAAAAGCTAGTCTATGTGTGTGTCTGTCTGTTTTTCCTACGAAGGAGGAGGCGACTAGTATGTCTCTCTATTTGCTGTCTTTCTATGTATCTATTTATCTCTGTATGTATATATTAATTAATGTATATATGTATGTATGTATGTATGTGTCTATCTATGTATCTATCTATCTATCTATCTATCTATCTATCTATCTATGTATCTATCTATCTATCTATCTATCTATCTATCTATCTATCTATCTATCTATATTACTAGCGGAGTCATCGCAGTAGGCTAGTGTGTCATTTATTTGTCTGTCAGTCGGAGGAGGATGTTAGTGTGTTTATATAACTACCTACCTACCTGAGGAAGAGGAGAACGCTAGTGTGTGTGTGTGTGTGTGTGAGTGTGTGTGGTTTCTTGGTTTCTTGTCTGCCTAACTATGTATCTGTATCTAAACGGGTAGGAGCTACTGTATCTGTCTTTCAGTCTATGTAGGCATGTAATGGAGGAGGAGTAGGCGAGTATGTAAATCTATCTGTCAAATATCTATGTATGTACCTGTATCTAATGGAGAAGAAGGAGGAGGCAAGTGCATCTATCTGTCTGTCTGTCAGAGGAGGAGAAGACCAGTGTGTCTGTCTCTCTGTTTATCTGAGAGTTGTCTCTATCTATATCTAATGGAGAAGAAGGAAGATTACCATTTGTCTGGCTATCTGTCTGTCTCTCAACAGGAGAAGGTAGAGGCTAGTGTGTGTATCCGTCAATCTCACTTTGTATCTATTTTATAGAGGAGGAGAAAGAGTCTATTAATTTTGGCTAAATATTATCTAATGGAGGAGGAGATTAGTGTGTCTCTGTACCTACATAGATGAGAAGTAGGAGGAGGCTAGTGTGTGTATGTGTCTGTGTCTATCTGTCTATGTATGTACCTGTCTATCTATATAATGGATGAGGAGGAGGAGGTTAGGATATATATCTGTTTCTAAATGGAGGAAGAGGCTAGTGTGTCTGTTTGTCTATTTGTTTGTCTCTCTGTCTGTCTAATGGAGGAAGGCTCCCAGTATTCGACCCATCTGGAGGGATGCCAATTGATACTCTGAAGCAGCAGGGAGCGCCCCCATTTGCACGCTGAGGGGGATACTGGATGGAAATCCACTGGCATGCCTGGGCAGCCCGGGCCTCCCGCTTCCGCCCTCTCTGTAGCCGCCCCCCACCCTGCCCCCACCCCGCCCCTGACCACCCCGCACCCGCCTCCTGGGAGCCGGAAACACAGAGATGTGCACCTCGTGTTCCTAAGATAGCAGAGACCAGGTCTAAGTCCACACAAGTTGGAGATCTGAGCAAATACCCTGGCTCTGTGGGGCAGCCCCGCCTCCTCACTGCAGCCGCTGATATCACCGGGCCCGAATCCGAGGCGCAGGTTCACCTGGAATCATGCATAATGTGATCATGGGGCAGGAGAGGTCGCCTCCAGGCCAGGCCATTGAGGAGATGGGAGCAAAGTGTTCGGCTCACCCTAGGCAGTTCGCTCCCCGCTGACATCCCTGTCCCCTGAATTCACCTCACAAGCATCCCAGGACCATGCTTAAAAGGAGAATTAAATCCCTGAATCCTGGGGTACCAGAGGCTACCCCGACGCCACGAGAGGGGGAGATGGGAGGAAAATGACCAACTCGCCGAGGCATCTCCTTTTGCTGCTGTGCAGCCTCTGTCTCTGCCGCCGTCCTCTTCCTCTCACGTCACCACGCCCGCTCCCAAGAGCAGGCTGACTTTAAATGTTGGAATCCAACATCCTTGGGGTAGGGGAGGCCGACCCCAGGCAAGGCAGCTAGGGAAAAGGGAGAAAATCCTCTGGCTCGCTAGGTTCACCCTATTCCCCTGTCGCCGTCGCCGATCCACGTGCCGAGACCGTTCCCATCCTGTACTGTGTCTGTCAGTCTGACTGCCTGCATGACTGTCTATCTATTGCAGGATGGGAAAAGCTAGTCTATGTGTGTGTCTGTCTGTTTTTCCTATGAAGGAGGAGGTGACTAGTATGTCTCTCTCTTTGCTGGCCTTTCTATATATCTATTTATCGCTGTATGTATATATTAATAAATGTATATTTGTATGTATGTATGTATGTATTTATATATGTATGTATGTATGTATGTGTCTATCTATCTCTCTATCTATCTATCTATCTATCTATCTATCTATCTATGTATCTATCTATCTATGTATATTACTAGCGGAGTCATCGCAGTAGGCCAGTGTGTCATTTATTTGTCTGTCAGTCGGAGGAGGATGTCAGTGTGTTTATATAACTACCTACATATCTGAGGAAGAGAACACTAGTGTGTGTGTGTGTGTGTGTGTGTGTATGTGTGTGTGTGTGTGGTTTCTGGTCTGCCTAACTATGTATCTGTACCTAAACGGGTAGGTGCTACTGTATATGTCTTTCAGTCTATGTAGGCATGTAATGGAGGAGGAGTAGGCGAGTATGTCAATGTGTCTATCTGTCAAATATCTATGTATGTACCTGTATCTAATGGAGAAGAAGGAGGAGGCAAGTGCATCTATCTGTCTGTCTGTCAGAGGAGGAGAAGACCAGTGTGTCTGTCTCTCTATTTATCTGAGAGTTGTCTCTATCTATATCTAATGGAGAAGAAGGAGGATTACCATTTGTCTGGCTATCTGTCTGTCTCTCAACAGGAGAAGGTAGAGGCTAGTGTGTGTATCCGTCAATCTCACTTTGTATCTATTTTATAGAGGAGGAGAAAGTGTCTATTTAGTTTGACTAAGTATTATCTAATGGAGCAGGAGATTAGTGTGTCTCTGTACCTACGTAATTGAGAAGTAGGAGGAGGCTAGTGTGTGTATGTGTGTGTGTCTGTCTGTCTATGTATGCACCTGTCAATCTATATAATGGATGAGGAGGAAGAGGTTAGGATATATAACTGTTTGTAAATGGAGGAAGAGGCTAGTGTGTCTGTCTGTCTATTTGTTTGTCTCTCTGTCTGTCTAAAGGAGGAAGGCTCCCAGTATTCGACCCACCTGTAGGGATGCCAATTGATACTCTGTAGCAGCAGAGGGCACCCCCATTGCACGCTGAGGAGGACACTGGATGGAAATCCACAGGCTTGCCTGGGCAGCCCGTACCTCCCGCTTCTGCCCTCTTTGTAGCCGCCCCCCACCCCGCCCCCGCCCCCCCCGACCACCCCGCACCCGCCTCTGGGGAGCCGGAAAACCCAGAGATGTGCACCTCGTGTACCTAGGGTAATGGAAACCAGCCCTTGAACCGGACAAGACGGAGATCTTTGCAAATACCCAGGTTCGGTGGGGCAGCCACTCCTCCTCACTGCAGCCGCTGACCGCACCGGGCCCGAATCCGCGGCGCAGGTTCACCTGGAAACATGCATACTGTGAACATGGGGCAGGACTGGCCGCCCCCAGGCCAGGCCGTTGTGGAGATGGGAGCAAAGTGTTCGGCTCACCCTATGCAGTTCGCTCCCCGGGACATCCCTTTCTCCTGAACTCACCTCACTAGCATCCCAGGACCTTGCTATAAAGGAGAATTAAACCACTGAATCCTGGGGTATCAGAGGCTGCCCCGAGGGCAGTAGAGGGGGAGATGGGAGGAAAATGACCAACTCGCCAACGCATCTCCCTTTGCTGCTGTGCCGCCTCTGTCTCTGCTGCTGACCGCTTCCTCTCACCTCACCTCGCCCGCTCCCAAGAGCAGGCTGACTTTAAAAGTTTGAATCCCGCTTGATTGGGGGAGGGGAGCCAACCGCAGGCAAGGCAGGTAGGGATAAGGGAAAAAATCCTCTGGCTCGCTGGGAGCACCCTATTCCCCTGTCGCCTTTGCCGATCCACTTGCCGAGACCGTTCCAATCCTGTACTGTGTCGGTCAGACTGACTGCCTGCATGACTGACTATCTATTGGAGGATGGGAAAGTCTAGACTATGTGTGTGTCTGTCTGTTTTTCCTACGAAGGTGGAGGCGGCTAGTATGTCTCTGTATTTGCCGGTCTTTCTATCTATCTATTTATCTCTGTGTGTATATATTAACGAATGTATATATGTATGTATGTATGTATGTATGTAGGTATGTATGTGTCTATCTATCTATCTATCTATCTATCTATCTATCTATCTATCTATCTATCTATTTATATATCTAGTGGAGTCTTCGCAGTAGGCTAGTGTGTCGTTTAGTTCTGTCAGTTGGTGGAGGAGGTTAGTGTGTTTATATAACTACCTACCTATTTGAGGAAGAGGAGAAGGCTAGTGTGTGTGTGTGTATTTGTGTGTGGTTTCTGGTCTGCCTAACTATGTATCTGTATCTAAAGGGGTTGGTGCTACTGTGTCTGTCTTTCAGTCTATGTAGGCATGTAATGGAGGAGGAGTAGGCTAGTATGTCTGTCTTTCTATGTGTCAGAGATCTCTGTATGTACCTGTATCTAATGTAGAAGAAGGAAGAGGCTAGAGCATCTATCTCTCTGTCTGTCAGAGGAGGAGAAGACCAGTGTGTCTGTCTCTCTGTGTGTCTGAGAGTTGTCTCTATCTATATCTAA
>NC_045719.1:24219384-24267245 GCF_009834535.1 Camelus ferus
GCCACCCCTGGGGCCGCCGTCCCCGGCAGGAGAGGCCCCCAGTAGCCGCCCCGGCGAGTCTGAGAGGTGCACGCTCTTCAGAGCAGCCGCCGTCCTTGAAAGAGGCCGCAGGCCACGTGCAGGAGCGGTCGGGGCGG
Source organism: Camelus ferus (assembly GCF_009834535.1). NCBI lineage: Eukaryota > Metazoa > Chordata > Mammalia > Artiodactyla > Camelidae > Camelus > Camelus ferus. The sequence continues at coordinate 24,219,522 of NC_045719.1, forward strand.
CCCAGGGGCAGCGCAGGCGCAGCTCGGACGCAGGTGCGGGCCCTCACCTGGCGCTGGCACTGGCTCCCCCATTGTCTTTGCTTGGTCCTGGCGGTTTCTCGCACTGGAGGAGAGGTTGTGCGAGAACAGCTTCTGAAATCTGAGTCCTCCGTTTACCGAACGCTGATGGCTGTTTGTCTCTGTTTAATTAAAGTGAGGACAATGGGTAGTTTTGCCAAAGGTGACACCTGGAGTCAGGTTACCGTCTGAGGCTGGCATGTGCAAGCTGGGTGCTGGCAGCTGCGTGTGTGTGTGTGTGGACTTTGTCCAGCCTGGTTTGCTTTAACTCACAAAGGCAGAGGACGTGACTGTGAGTGGCGAGGTTGACCCAAGGGCAGCGTGACTTAAGGACACGTGCCCATAAGCACGGGCTGTCAGGGTCACCTTTCCCTCTGGTGGCCCATGATCCATTCTCTCCGAAGCACTGAGCTGTTGCAGCAGGAACACCCACCCGACTACGTGATTGGAATCGTGGGATGGAGGAGAAGGCATCTCCTCAGAGCACGTTCCCTTTATTTTATTGCAGAATTAGGTAGAAACAGCACCGTTCCCACGGTCCACCTGTCCCACCCTGATTTGTAAGGAAGTGTCCCTGGGGCTCAGGGAACCCCGGTCTCCCCTGCTGGCTGCAGCCACGCAGACTGTGCGTGAACTTCTTGTCCCCGTGGTCACTCAGTGCAGGTGTTCCTGGGGTGCTGGTTCTCCTGCGGCCCCTGCAGTGAACTTCAGAATTCTGGAGGTGGGGTGCCTAGACGGCAGGGTTTCAGCTGAGTGAGAAGCGCTGTGTCCTGGGAATCACAGCCACGTGGACACGGGCTGTCCAGACCCGCGGCCCAGCTAGGGTGGGAGGGGCATGCTGGGCGCACCTCTGCAGGAGGGGCCCGGGTCACAGGGGTAGGAGGGGGCACATGTGAGGTCAGCGTGTGTGGGCCCCCCTGCCCTCCCAGGTGGCTGGAGGGCCTGTGTTTGCTCTCGGGGAGCCTCTGGCCATTTCTCCTGCTGCCACTTCCACAGACGCTGGCTGGTTCTGCGTCATCTCGGCAAGGACGGACGGACGGACAGGTGCACAGAGTGTCCTGGGATGCACAGCTCGGGGGAAGGGCGGGGGCGTTGAGGATCCGGTGAACCTGAGTTTAGATGTGGCCTGGGGGCTCCGTGTGCCCAGGGCCCCCTCGGTGGTGCTGACCCCCACCCCCGGCCGTCCCAGAGCAGGTGCACGGGCTCTGGGGCTGGGCTGGTGATGTCACTGCTCCACTTCAGTTCTCAGTTGTGCACTGGTTGTCATGAGTCCTCTGTGGAGGTTGGGAGCTGGACTGGCGTCAAGTCCCCGTGGGCCCAGGTGGGGCAGGGAGACCCCTTCCCTTCCTTCCAGGCCAGACTGGCAGAGCCCAGCCCATTCCCATTAGGGGAGAGGGCCTGACCTTTGTCCCGGCCTCTGCCTGACACTGCGTGGTGGCCCCCTGCCCCCACACACCCGGGAAGAGGCACGTGCCTCTGCCCTCCCCTAGCCCCAGGCCCCGCTCCCTCCCACACCTGAAGCAACACCCTGGCCTGCGACCTCGTTCAGCCCCGGGTGGGGAGAGTTGCCCAGGTTTCTGGGAAAGGTGGCAGGGAAGGGGCCAGGCTACGTCTGGTTTTCCTTAGTGGGGCCTCCCTCCAGGTCGGCCATCTGGAGCCTGCCCTTATGTCTCACTTCGGAGGCCGAGGGACCGCCCTCCACAAATTAAGAAAAAGCCCATTTAAGCTACCCACCTTGTCCCGGGGTTTGAAGGCCGGAGGGCCACCTGCTGTTGGTGGTGGCCAGGCCCACCTGCAGGTGTGGGGACCTTGAGGAGATGCTTCAGGGACACCTAACCCGTGGGCAGCACAGAGCCCAGCTGATTATCAAATCCGCAGGGACGCTCACCCTGTCTGTTCCCGTCCCGTCGGCCGTCAGCGCCCCTGCCCGCCCACCGCCAGGTGGCCCACATGGCTTCGCATCCCCCATCTGCGCTCCAGGGTGACAGCTTCCAGAGTGGCAGCTCCCCCCAGTAAAGGGCCGAGGAAGTGTCCTCAGGGGACTGGTGGGTCTGCCCCACATCCAAGGCTGGACGTCTGCAGCAGGTGGAGAGGAGCAGCTTGGTGGTTCTTGCTTTCCCTCACAGCCTGGGTCCCGTGGCCGTTGTGGGGGTTAACCGTGGGGGTGCATGGAGACCGAGGTTCTGGGTGATCAGTGGTGGGAACTGCAGGACTTTTGAAGGGAAGCCACTGCTGCTTTTTTTAATCCCCTAATCAATCGGGTTCCCACAGCACTTGAATTACCAGAGTGTATTTTCACCCGCAAGAGGTGCTCGTTCAAAAAAGCAGACAGCAGCAAGCTCCCCAGAATCTGTCTCTACTGGGGAGCAGTGGCCGGGGGCCGGGTGACCCTGCCCGTCCATCTGGGAGCCCAGAGGGGGTGGAGTTAGACACCCCCAGGGTCTACGTGCCCCGGACCACCCCCTCCAGCCCTGTCTAGTCTCCATAACTGGGTCTGGAGCAGGCGTGGAAGCCGGGATCAGGGGACCCCATCCGGGCTGTCACAGCTTCAGCTTTGTGATGGTGAGGCGTCCTTCTCTGACCTGCACAACCTAACAGGTGCTTAAAGAAATGACAAGTCCTTGTTTGTTACCCTTGATGGGGTGCTGGGGGGCCAGCTTGTGGAATTGGGTGCAGAGATGCAGAAAATGTTTAAGCCTCATTTCTTGCACAAACAGCACTTCAGGGTTAAAAATAGATGAAGAGAGAAAGTTTTCATTGGTGAGGAATTCCGCCGGCTGCCGAACTTTGAGAAAGCGGTGGACTGAGACCAGCCCGTGTCTCAGACGCTGGTCACCAGACCGTGGGCTCCAGGCTGTGACCTTCGGTAGCCTTCTCAGTCACAGAAGGAAGCAGGTGAGGTCACGTGGGCCTCACGTGAAGGGCAGTCTGCCCGTCCGCTGAGTCCCTTCCGGAGAAACCAGAACTGCAGCGAGGCCAGGCCCACCCTCAGCTTGCAGGAAACGCAGGGCCGGGGTGACCTGGGAGATAATTCCGGTGTGGTCAGTGGCTTCCAGAATGGGGAAATTCTTACTCAGTGAACAGAGCCCCTGTGGTTTTCAAATAAATTGCCAGACAAGGAGGAGGAGGAGGAGGTCCCTGCATGGTAACGGGACTGAAGAGATGGATTAAATCAACGTGGTGGGACTTGATTCCGAATCAGACGGTCAGACCGTAATCAAACAAAACCAGAGCGAAACTTGTAAGACAGGGACCTCTGAGCACTGATTACACATTTGTGTGCAAGTATGATTGCGTGTTTGGTTTTCATTAAAGAGGGATGGCTAATGTATTTTGCGGTTGTATTTACAAAAGAAGTCTGTTTCCTGAAGATGCAAATTGAAGCGTTTTCAGATGAAGTCACGTGATGTCCGAGGTGGGCTTTGCATGTGAGCTCTGGGTTCAGGGGCCGGGGATGGAGGCCCAGCAACCGGGAGCTGTTTCCCATTGTATGGTTTGCCCACTGTGTTTCACGGTCCACAGACAGCTCACTGGCCTGCACCATTCTCTCTTCCAACACCCGATGGGTCAGGACTCACCCGCGAGTGGCTGGTGTGGCCGCCTCAGGTTCCCCTGTCCTGTTTTTGCATAATGTCCACCCACGATGATGCCTCTAAAATTCCCGTTTGGGCGTCCCCAGGGCTTTGTGAAAGCTTAGAGGGACCCTGGAGGTGATCTGGCCGCACCAGCCCTCTGGGTCAGCTCCCCACCCCGGGTCTACCCGACCCGATTGGGTCTGAGCTCCGCTGAACAGGCCTCCTCCCCTCCCAGGATGCAGGGCTGACCAGCCAGGGACTGATGGGGGCCTGCAGGGCTGCTTCGCTGGGACCTCTTTATTTGGTTCTTGGGGCAAGACAGTTTAATTCCAGTCAGCAGACCGAAGGACCCAAGCTTTGACGTGGCTTTTCTGGCTGCTGCAGCCAAGACCCGCTTTCCATTTTAATGCAACATGTGTCTGTCTTTTCTTGAACGTAATCCCTTGTCATCCAGCCTTTAATTCCAGTTTCTGTTTACCAGCCCCCCATGGTAAGCATCTCAAACATGGGGAATACCCTCACCTGTCAAAAGGGACCCTCGTTTCAGAGATTCTCCCAAATGGCAGGCCTGCCTTCTCCGGACCCCTGGTGTGCACCCGACCAGGGCTCCCCGGCCGCCCTCTGCAGGGAGACCCCTGCTTGGGGAGGGGGCGTGGGGAGGGGGCCAGCGGCCTGCAGACCCGGCCTTCGGCTCCTGGGCCTCCCTCAAGGGCCTTCCTTTATTTCCACAGACACACGGGCCCTGCTTGGGACACCCTCAGTCCTTGGAGCTGGCGGCCAAGCCCATGGGGCCTGGTTTTGATTTGTGCACTGTTTGTCCAGGGCCCGCCCGGCGGGGCTGCCCCTCGCTGTGTGTCACTGGACAGACGTGTGAGAGGACGGAGGCCCTGGTCTGCCTCCGTGTGTCCAGCGCGTGGGGCTGGCGGGGACGCCTCTGCCGGTCTCTTCCCTGACCCACTCTGAGCCCGATTCCTCCAGCTGAAGTTGGTCCGTGGTTTGTCCTGGAGCCCAAGAAGGCACCGTCCTGTCCTGGGCTGCATGGCCATCCCAGCAGGGCAGGCTGGCGGGCTCCTCGGGCCCCTCCCGGGACCCTGAGCCCTGCGCTCAGGACAGATCCTGGCCCGGGGGGGCCTGCCCCTCGGCCCATGCTGTTGGCACCTGAGGGTCTCTGGCTGTGTGGGGTGGCTTTGCTGCCCCTTGGTTTCAGTGGGGCCATCCTGGTGGGAGGCCTGGGCTGGGGCAGGGTGGGCCTGCAGGGCCAGACGCTGCCCGGCTGGGCCCCCTGGAGTGGCCTCACCTCCCTGCTGCAGATGCCCTCCCTCTGCTGAGAGCTGACCTGGCCCGGGGTGAGTGACGGACGTTCTAAAGAGGGCACCGGGTCTCTGCTGGGCCACAGGTCACCCCGGTCTGCTCCGAGCATCCTGCGTCACTCACGTCAGGCTGGGCCACTGTCCGGAGGCTGCTGTTGGGAACTGGGCGTGTCTCTGAGAGCCGGGGCCCTGCCCCACGAGTCCTCCATGCCCACCATCCTTGGGGCGCCTCATCATCGTGATGTGAAATGCCAGAGTTGGGCTGAGCCCCCTTCCCATCCCGTGCCGCGACGGTGAAGGGTCGGGCTTTGTGCTCTGGGACTGGGGCCTCTGGACCTCTCCACCCTCCCAGGAGGCCTGTGAGATGGCCACTGCCCGCCCACTTCACGGGGCTGGGAACTGATGCTCAGAGGGGTGGAAAATCCCGCTGACATGGAGGTAAAGGGACGGGTGGCCCGGTGACTCCTCGCCCCCACAGTCCCACTCAGGAAGCCCCTGCTGTCCTGCAGGGATGGCGCTGGCCCAGGTGGAGACCCCCGTGGTTTCCTCCAGAGCCCCCCAAGGCCGTCATGCCAGGGGTGGGTCTGTGAGGGCCACGTGGGACCCCCGCCCTCCCCGTGGTCCTCGTGGGAGGAAACACCCCAGTAGGAAGTACTTGATACAAAGAGAAACCTGTGTAAGATGGGATTATAGAATGAGCCATACGCATCTCCCTCTCAACTTAGGGGACAAGCCCCTCCACCGGCCTGCAGTGTAGACAGCTGGTGGGGGCGGGTCTGACAGCAGGGCCGAGACTCCGGTCTGGGCAGCTCCCTGTCCCGGCCCGCAGCTCCGGCATCCAGTGAGCCGGCTGCGTCCGGCCCCAGGCAGGTCGGGTCACCTGCAGTCCTCCTGGTCTGACGTGCATCCAGGTGCCACCTCCCTCTTGTTTTCGCCGCCTGGGAACCCGGAGCCCGAGGAACAAGACGTTTCTGGATGTAACGGAGGTTTCACAGCACCCGCTTTTCCTTTCTGGTCCAGTGATGAGCTTTGTTCTTGTTTTTGTGTTTGCTTCCTGGTTCTGAGCTTGTTAACAAGGACAGAAGGCGGGCGGACACCTGCTGGGTTCTGGGACGCCTGCCTCCCAGGATGGGGAGCCAGCTCCCCTGGAGGCGGGGCTCCCCTGCCAGCAGGACACAGCCTCCCACTCAGTGCGGGGCTTGTGGGTCCCTCTGGTTCCTGCAGGGCCCTGGCAGGTGGCCCTGAGCCTGACCCGTGTCCCTGCCCTGCACGCCGGGCCCCCTGCTCCCGTGTGCCTGCAGCTCCTGGTGTTGGAGCCCCGAGCCCGCGCTCCCAGCCTGGCCACCTGCCCTGGGCCCACGGCAGGGTGTGCGGGGGCAGCTGCTTCTGGACAGGAAGCCCCTCCATGCCCCCTTCCCAGCACAGTAAGTTCCACCCGAGGGGGACCTGCAGCGGCCCCACTGCATGCGCTTGGCACTGAGCTTGTCCCCGGCGCCCTCCTCCATTTGTTTGCTTCCGTCCTCGTCCCACAGCCATGGGTGGTGACGGTTTCCTGGAGCACGTGGCCTGCCGCTGGCCCCTGCCCATCACTTCCTGGGGGCGGCCGCTGCCTGGGACCTCTGCCCAGCCAGCCCCTCTGGGGACAGAGGAGTTGACGGAGGAGCTGGTCTCTGCCACCTGTCCTGGGGACACCTCCCTTCCTCCTTCCATCAGTGTCTGTGTCTCAGAAATCTGAGTGTCTGGGGGACACATCAGCACAGACAGAGCCTCAGCCTGAACCAAACCCTCACCATGGAGTCGGGGTCAGTGTGCCATCACTGTAGCTCCCTAACTTCGGGGCGGGGCATGTACTTTTTTTGGTAACCCCCATGATCGCTGCTCACATGTGACAGCATTAAGAAGATAATCAGTTTGGTCCCCACGTCCTCGCTCTGGGGGACACGGTCTGGCTGGCCGGGTGCCTTTGGGGACAGTTCCCCCTGAGTCTCACAGCTCTTGGCTGGTTACTGCATTTGTGGTGGAAGTTGCCAGTCCCTTCTGGCATCCACACACGGGGCGTGGTGTTTATCTGTCACGTCCCACATGCCAGGGGCTTCTCTGAGCTCTGCGCGTGTGTCTCCTTCAACCCTCCAGTACCTCCACTTCCCAGATGAGAAAACTGAGTCACAGAGGTCGCTTCCCGAGGTCAGGCTGCTTGGGCCAAGACCCAGGCATTGGATTCTAATCAGGGTGCTCGACCCCAGCCTGCACCCCTCCAGGACATGTCGTGCGAGCTTAATTCTGGGGAAATTACAGAGCAAACCCCGAATGGTTTTCTGGAACCTTCTAGCCGAGCCAGGAGAGGAGCATTTGGCCAGATGGGGGCTTTAGGGGGCTGTGTCAGCAGTGACGCAGGAGCCCCTCGGGCAAAGCAGCGGTGGGGCGGCCTGGTCACGTGGTGGTCAGTGATGGGACATCACAGGTACCCAGGCCCCTCCACTCCTCGGGGTGTTGCTGTCTCTCCTGCTTTGCTTTGTCCCCATTTGTTTGCACAACCTGCTGATGAGAGTTTGCAGCTCTTAATGAAGACGCAGGCAGTTTGGAAAGGACCAGGGGACGGCTCGGTCCCCCCGTGCTGGCCTGCCGTTGCAGGCGGCGGTCCCCATCAGTGCCGGTGGCCCCTGCAGGGCTGAGACCTGCTGCTGTCTCTCGGTGGTGGGGCCTCAGGGAGGGCCAGCCGCTCTGTTCAGTTATGAGTTATGCACAGGGCCCACTGGGCAGACGTGTTGTGTGCGCTCCTCACACACTCAGTGTAACGCAACACGGTGAGCACGGCTGCTGGACCCGAAGGAACAGCAGACAGTAGACGGTGCTTCCAGGAGGGCACCCGAGTCCCGTGACGGCAGCGGGGAGGCCAGAGTGCCACGCCGGGAGCTGGAACTCCATCTGGGCCGACCCTGAGGTATTGTGCCGCCTCCTGCCAGCTACAGAAGTAAACTGTGCTCTAAGGAGGAAAGGAGAAAACGCCCATAGAGGAAAAAGTAAGGAAAAAATATAAACGAACGTTCAGAAGCCAACCGCTGCCCCGTCCACCCGCCGTCTGGCCAGATGTTTCCGGGTGTGTGTTCGAGTGGGAGTGAGTGTAGGTGTGATCACCCACCCTTCCCCGGGGGGCAGGCTTGTGGCCAGTGGGGGCAGGCATCACGGCCCCTCTCGGGCCCCCATGGGCCTCTCTCTCGGCCACATGGTCTGTCCTGTGTCACTGAGGCATGTGGCTGCCCTCCCAGCCATGTTTCTCCCACGTAATCGAGGCATGTGGCCGCCCTCCCAGCCACGTGATTTGTCCCGTGCCACCGAGGCATGTGGCCACCCTGTTAGGCTGTTGTCTGTTTTGTGCTTGGTGCAGTGAGCACCCTGTCCGCGTGGACTTAGGGATTTTCTGGTCATTTCCTCAGGAGTATCCCTCATGTTGCTAAATCACCAGCTTCAGGCCTTTTAAGGGATTTTTATATGTACAGACACGCTGTTTTGTAAAATGGATCAGCTTACGTTTCACCAATACTTAAAAAAAAACAATTTAAGATTTTAATCTCTGCTGTTCTAATAGGAAAAAAATCTCATTATCGGGGCCTGTCTAACTGGAGCCCACAGTGGCCAGCGTTGAATGAGCACCTCCTGTATACAGGGGCAGTCTGAGCCATCAGTGGCAGAGCCAGCGTGGGGCCCCGGGGAGGGTGGTCTGCGAGGTCGGGGAGATGCAACGGGTGGAGTGCTTGGTGGTTCTGCACCCGGCCCAGCTGTCAAGCCTGCAGGGAGCCCCCAAGAACAGTCAGCCCCGTCGGTCCCCAGCCCCCTCTGTTAGAGGAGACCACCTCGGCACATGTCTTTGCCAGGGAAGAGTGGACAGCCCGGGGCCCCTCTCATGTCTGCACGGAGGAGGGGGCTTCCGGGTCCTGCGTCTGTTTGGGGCTGAGCTCATGACCTCTGGGGTTGGGGACTGGCCTGGGTATGTGTTGTGTGGTTGCAGGACAACATCTGTGACCATCGCTGAAACAGCCTTTATCTTCATCCTCCATCCCTTCATTTCACACCGTGGGGACCACATGAGCCAGGTGCCCAGTGGGGGCACTCACCGGGCTTGGGAGTGGCGTCAGCACAGAGCCAGGGGATCTGTCTACCCACCCGGAGCATGTGTCCCGGGCTGGGCCACAGAGCAGGGTGGAGATGTGGCGGGAAGGCAGGGCTCATGGAGGAAGGCATTCAGGAGAGCCATGACAGGGGCCCCAGGGTTCTCCCCTCCGTCCCTGTGACAAGACCGCACACCCCTCTGAGACTGGGCATCCCCACTTCTGACACCACAGAGGTGACTCATCCTCACAAAGCTGGGGGTGCATCTCCTGAGATACTGTGCCTGCTCCCTAGACTGTAACTAACACAGCCCTCACCACACGCACACACGCGCACACACATGCACAGGGGAGGGTGTGTGAACCAGAAAGTAATTACAACCTGACGCTTTCCCCGCTGTTGGATAAGCTTTAAAAAAAAAAAGAGCAGATAAAATTGAAAATTCTCTCAGTCATTAGCTGGCTCATTCACGTCAGCGCTGACAATGATGATCGTCATGGTGGCCGGCGTGGACTGAGCGCCTTCTGTTTACGAGCACATTTACACGTGCTGGCCCAGGGCATCACTTCATCCCCCTTGGAATCACGCGCTGTTGGTTCCCAGAATCGTGTCCCCTGTGTGTGGAGTCTTAGCGCCGAGAGGACCTGCTAAGTGGGTGACCCTCCAGGTGGGGAGGTGGCTGGTAGTGGCGGCTGTGACTTAATGTTTACGATTAAGCTGCAGAGAGGCCGCGGCCCCTCCCTCTCCACAGGGCTTGCAACGTGTGGGTGGCGGGAGACTCCAAGTGACCGTGTCTTGTCATTTGCAGGCTCTGTGGGCCCCCTCGCCGGCCACATCTCTGTGCTGTGACAGACCGTGCAGGTGAGTGTCGGTCACCCTGGATCCTCGGGGTGCCCCTGGCCGCGGGCAGACCTCCCAGCATTACCCGTGGTCATTGAGATGTCGTCTTCAGTTTTAAGATGAATGCTTGAGGGGGCGTCACGCCATGGCGCTGTCTCTTTTTCTGGGTGTGATCGCCCAGCGTTAGAATCCCTGACTGTGGAAACGCTCAGTAAATAATTACATAGCCGCAATTTGATGGTGAAATGCAATTTGGGACAGGGGCCAGGGGTGAGTTCCAGAACGGACTCCAGCCCGCGGAACACGCAGGTGCCCGGGACGGCCCCAGCCAGCACTCCACACGCACGGGCCCCCAGGGAGATGACAGTTGCCCAGGACACACTGCTGTTTTTTAACACCAGTGTCAAAAACCACGTGACTTGGTTTTCAAAAAGGAATCAAAACTCTTTCACATCCATGTCTGGGGCATAAGGTAGAGAAAAAAACCTTGGCCATTGTGTAGATTTGAATAAACCCACTTTGAAAGGTTCATGATGTTGAGTATTTGACCTTGTAGTAGATATCTCTCAAACTTGTCTTTGTTGTTTAGAAATAAATGTAAAACTGTTCATCCTTGAGGCCACCCGCCTCCCCGGGGCCTCTGCTGGGAGGCGACCTCGGGCTACGGCCCCCGTGCAGCGCGTCCTCGTGATGGGAAGCGGGGCACTGCCCGGGCTCCCCGGGCCTCCCCACACCAGCCAGCTCTGGCCAGGGGCTGCCCTCCGCCACCGGCTTCATGCCCTGGGCGTTTCTACCCCCCTCCCTCCCTCCCCAGACCCCATCCTCCGGTTCCTGCCACCTGCCCTGGTCTGCTCGCCCTTGGTTCCTGCAGACGTTAGCTCTCACCTCCCGCAGCTGGGATTCCTCCCCAGCCCGTCCCTGGGCCTGCGGCCCCCACACCTGGCAGGGGCTGGTGCACACAGGACTAGCCGCCGGCATAGATGCCTCCACCACCCACCCCACACGATGGGCTGCTTCTTCGCAGCTCCCTGCCACGGGCCTGATGCCCTAGAGTGAGGAAGGCTCCTCCCTCCAGGGTCCCGGCTTCCTGAACCCGGCCGGCCCGCTGCAGGCGTCTCCATCAGGCCCGCAGCGCTGCCGGGAGCCCCATGTCCTCTGCATACGCCCTGCCCCAGTCTGTTAAGGCCACTGAGACGCGGGCCCTCCCATGACGGGAAGTACTCAGACTGTGGACAGGAACCCTGCAGGTGCCGGCATCAGGTCCGGCGTGCACAAAGCGAACGTCCCCCCTCCCCTGGCCCTGGTCCTCAGGGCCTCTCCTGAAAGCCGCCCCTCCCCCAGGCCTGCGACGTGGAGCCCCACCATGGAGGACAGCCACGAGCTGGACCTCACCTACATCATCGAGCACATCATCGCCATGTCCTTCCCCGCCGGATGCTCCGAGGAGTCCTACCTGCACAACCTGCAGGAGGTGACATGCATGCTGAGGTCCAAGGATGGGGACAACTACCTGGTAAGCGGGGCTGGGGGGGCATTGAGCGTCGGGGTGGGGGGACGCCAAGTGTGGGGAACGCTGTGTGGGGACGGGGGTGGACACAGGGTGAACACACTGAGGGGAGCCCTGATCACGGGTTCAGCTGGGAGGACACTGAGTTTGCTGAAACTCGAGGAAGCCGCCGCCCCTGTGTCCTGGGGGTCTCTCTGGCCGTCCATCCATCTTTCCACAGGTTGGTGCTCTGGGACCCATGGGTCATGAGCGAGGTCCCCAGGGAGCAGGACTCACAGGGCCGTGGTGGTCCGGGCAGGGCCGCCCTGGGGGACGCCCAGGTCTCCTTGGGCCAGGGCAGCCATGGGCAGGGCCAGGCCCGCCTCCCCACTGGGTTGAGGGTGGTGGTTGGCCTCCCTGGTGTGGATGCCTGCTTTCCGTCCCCCCGAGGTCAGCCTGGAGGACCGAGCATTGCCCAGGTCCACTGTGAAACGCGGGGCATCTCTGGCTGGAGTCCACGGTGAGGAGAAGTGGGGGACAGCATCTTCCCGAACCCCCTCCGTCTCCCCCAACCCTGTGCCTGTCAGTGGCCCTGTGTCTGTGTCCTTCGTGGGTTCTGATCATGACTTGACTTAAATTCCAGCTCCTCGCCTCCCTGGACCTGCCGGGTGTGGCCTCGGGTATCTCCTTGAAGCTCTAATCTTTACCCCAAGCCAACATCCTTATCAGCCCCCTCAGGTGACAAATGGCCAGGCAGGACCCAGAGGCAGCTTGGCCAGGGCCACGCATGGAGGCAGTGTCCGGTCCTCCTCCCTGCGGGCCGTCTCCTCCTGACCCCTCCCAGGCAGTGTACATGCTGAGCCTGGTCCCTCCTTCCTCCCTGCTCCAACTCACTGTCCGCAGGGGTCTTGCCAGGGCCTGGGGCTGGTGCTGGGGGGCAGGTCCTCCCCTGATGCCAGTGGGGCCTTGTCGAGGCCACAGCCCCCCTTGCAAACAGCAAGAGTGTGGGTCCCCACCACTTTTGGGAACAAGGAACTCAGAAAAATCGGAGGAAAGACATGCAGTGTCTTCTGCAACTCTAAGGACCCCAGACTGCACCTGTCTTCCCCAGGGACATCTGAATTGTCTGCTCTGATAGGTGACTGCGGGGACAGAACGTCCCCACCGGCACACTGACCCTCCAGGGTGAGGTGTGTTAGCCCCAGGCGCTGGCCCTTCAAGGGAGGTGTTAAAGGGCACATGTCCCAGGGCATGGGAGGCAAAGAGCCAGGACCCAGGTCTGTGCTGAAGTACCCCCTTGTTCCCCTTCTGCTTTCCCAGGGGTGTGGTCGGTTCCACAGACCACACTGGTCCAGGGGCGCAGCATGTGGCCCTGGGGTCTCCCAGACCGGTCCCCTCGCAGCTCCAGGGCAAGGACAATCTCCTCACCCTGCTCCCATCCTCCCAGGAACGCCACGCCCTCTGGGTGTGTCTGCCGGCCTGAAACATCCATTTGTTTTGTTGGTTTTTCATTCCGTGACAGTTACACGCCGTACACCTCAGTCTTCCGTCCTCCTTGATATCTCAAAGGCAAATGGCGCTGAGAAGGCAGGTCTCTCTTCTCTGACCCCTGAGGGTGACAGTTTGACTAACGGCTGCTTCTTCCCCCCGTAGGTGTTAAACCTTTTGGAAAAGAGATGTGACCTGACAAAGCTTAACCCAAAGGTAGGTCCATGATGTTTGTCCTGCTCATATGAAAGTAGTTTGTGGCAGTGCTGCAGAAAACGTGTGACAGCTCAGTTGTGACAGCAACCTGGATCCAGGCGAGAGACCAAGCAGCACTGGGAGGGGTGGAGAACTCAGGTTTATTACACCAGCGGGCCCAGAGGAGTTAACACTCCAGGCTCTGGACCCCGACTGTAGGTTTACACAGGTATTTATAGGCTGCCAGTTTACACTTTGCAACATCATATGCAAATAAGGTATAACGAAAGTTGACTAATTAGGAACAAGCTTTGTAAAAATGGACCAATCAGGAGGGAGAGAAATAACCAATCAGGAGTGAGAGAAATGGACCAATCAAGAGTGAGAGAAATAACCAATCAGGAGTGAGCTCCATGCAAATGAAGCACTACAAATGGACCAATCAGAAGTGAGTTCAGGGAACCAATAGAATTTTAGGGGTAAGTAACCTGGTTCAGAGGCAAAAGGTGAGACAGAGCCTCTGGGATGGTGCCAGCACCCAGATGGTGCCGGCAGGAGAGCAGTGGCCCTGCCTGGGGGTCCTGCCCGTCTTTTTATGGGGCTTCCCGCCTCAGCAGGTCTTTGTGGGATACGACATAAGAAGGGGTGTTAGGGACTGTTCACATCCAGGACTAATTTTGTTTCATCTATTTTTTTTGAGAGGGGGAGTTAGGTTTGTTTATTTATTTATTTTTGGAGGAGGTTGTGGGGTCTGGACCCAGACCCTCATGCACGTGAGCTTGTGCTTTACCACTTGAGCTATATCCTCCTCTCTATGACTAATTTTTTTTAATTAACCTTTTTAGAGTTCAAAATAGTTATAAACTCCCAGGAAGTTGAAAAAAATAATACAGAGAGATCCCACAGAGCCCTGGCCCTGTCTTCCCCGGGGGTCATGTCTTGCATAACTCAGAGTCAAATATTAATGCCAAGAAGTGGACCTTGGTACCATCCACAGACTGCATGAAGCTTCCACTGGGTTTCCCTGCAGCTGTGTGTGTGTGTGTGTCTGAGACCACTGCCACGATCAGATCCAGAACACTTTCACCTCAAAGATCTCCCCCCTCCATCCATTATTCTTTTTTTGGGGGGGGAGATAATGAGATAATTGAGTTTATCTATCTGTTTAATATATTTAATATATTTACTTAATGGAGGTCCCGGGGGTTGAACCCAGGATCTTGCGCATGCTAAGCACGTGCTCTACCACTGAGCTAGACCCTCCCCTCAATATTCTTTGTTTTTGGTACAGTGTTCTTTTTAATAGGCAAGATTTAGGGGACATTTTGTGGATTGTTGTAAGTGTAAGTTATGGTATATATGGTGCATGTATATATATATATATATATATATTCCACATGTTGGGATATTTGGAACCATTGGAATACAAAGCAGGGCACAGTGAGCTGCCTGTGTCACTGCTGGTCAACAAGGCAAAAGCGAGGAATTAAGTCTTAACAGGGATTCAGCTCTGCACAGTGTGCACAGAAACGCAGTGCAAGGGGGTCATGGCACCGTACAGCTGTCGGCTCCGAGTGGGGAAGGGGTGTGTGACTTTCTCTGCTCCCGGCCTGTTTCTGAATTTCGCCATCACTTGGCACAATTTCTATTGCTTTTATAAGAAGTCAGAGCTCTGCCTCCCCTCCCCACTGAAAAAAGGAGAGGAAAGCAAAGATGACACCCTTGCGCCCGCGGGTGTAGACCGGGGCGTGTGTGTCTGCGCACAGACCTCGTCACATGACGATGGCTTTCTGTGTTTCTCGGTTGTGACCCAGGTTCGGAGGCCTTCCTCTCTGCGGGGCAGGGCCCTCTCCTCTGAGGAGAAGTTATCTGCCCCGTGAGTGGGCGCAGGGGTGGCTTGTGAGCTTTCCCAAGCTGCCATTGCAGTCTGAGCAGAGGAATCTTGGCAGCGGCTGGGGCCAAGCACCCCTGACCCAGGGCCGGCCAGGCGGGGCTTCTCCCTGTGAGCCAGGCATTCAGCGGCTCCCGAAAGCCATTCCCCGAGTTGCCCTCCCAGCCGCAGAAAAACAGCTAAGACCCCGGGGGAAAACACAATCTTTCATGTTCTTCCGTCCAGTAAAGCAGCCTGGCCGCAATTCCCACTACGTTTTAGAAAAGGAACAGGCAGTGTTGTTCTTGACTCTAAAATGAAATATTTTGCTAAATTAAAAAGAAAGAAAGAAAGAAACACTGTTGACTGGAAAAAAAAAAAAAAAAGCACAACCTAATAGTTGAGAACGAGGTTTTATTCAGTGGAAGAAACTGAGGACTGAAGCCCGGGAGACAGCGTCTCAGATCTCTGGGAGGGACTTCTCTGAAGAGGTAAGGGAGGAGCCAGGATATATGAGATGTTGCATCAAAGACGGGGTAGTTGGAACATGAAGCGATGCCTGTTAATTAATGAAAACCAGGCATCTCAGGTTAAGGAATTTAGTGCTTTTTTATGTACGGGAAGGTACAAAGTCTGGGCTCATTGGAATCACCTTGGATGTGCACCTGAGCTCTCCAGGGCCAGTGTCCTGTCCACCCCTGTCCTGAGTACCTCCGGGCACCGCCGGGGGTGGCGCAGCGGCTGACGGCTGGACGGCCGCGGCATCCTTTGTTTACTGATGCTGCGGGGCACCCTTCTCATTCGCACCATCATCACCTTCTCTATGTGCCCCACAGATCCTGGACGTGGGCTGGCCTGAGCTGCACGCGCCACCCCTGGACAAGATGTGCACCATTTGTAAGGCGCAGGAGGCCTGGCTGAACAGCGACCCCCAGCACGTGGTCGTCATTCACTGCAGGGTGAGCGCCCGCCCACTGGGGTTTGTGGGTCGGTTTTCAGAACCCATCCTTAGGGGAAAAAAACCCAAGAGTCCTGCAGCCTCCCAGCATCCAGCTTCAGCACGTGTGGGGCTGAGCTGCACGCAGTAAAATACCACAGGAGAGCGCGTGCCTTCATTTCCACACACTGTTATCAACGGAAGCCCCTTCTCCAGAAGCAGGGCGCTGCTACGACACGGGCCATCTGCTCTGCACGGCCGAGCTGGCCGGACACGGCGGACAGGCTGCTTCCCCTGCAGGCTCCCGACGGGACGGGATGTGTCCACCCTGGCATGGGCAGCATCTGGGCTGCCCGGACCCACTCCCCTCCCTCCTCCCGTGTCCTGCTTCTGCAGCTTCTCGGCTGCCTTGGAGTGTTCCCAGCCTCCCCCGCAGCCCCCGATTCCGCACGCTTGATCCTTTCCCCAGACACCACGATCTCGTGCCGCGCCCGGAGAGGAAATCTCTGCCCAGGGAAGGTGCGGAGGGCGGGCTCCGGCCTGGAGGGAGGGGACTGCCCCTGCTCTGTGCATTTTACACCGAACTCCGAGGCCATCAGCATGTCTCGTAGGTGAAGACGTCTCTGCCTGGAAGTGTTTCTTCTCTCCGACTTGGCACGCTCAGAAACTGCACAAAACCCTCTGCATCAGGGACCTGCATTTAAAAGAGCCGCCCCTTCGTGTTGTGGCCCCGCAGGAGCCCTGAGACCGGCCCCTAGGGTGAAACAAAGCTCCCACGCCCCGGGCACCTGACGGTCGCTTGCCCGAAGAATAGCCGCCGGGGGCACAGAAGGCGTCTCTCTGCCTGTCTTTCTCTCGCATCTGACGTGATCACTTTGTCTCATCAGCAGCCAGGTGGTTCCAGTGGTTCTCCTGCCAAATTAACCAAGTTAAAATGGAGAAAAAACAGAGAAAAAGTAGTGAAATCAAAAGCTGCGTCTTTGAAGAGACAAGCGAAGCTGATCATCTCTGGACCACAAGGGACTTGGCATGCAGTGACCTCTAGAGCGCGCCCTTTCCTAGACAGCGCTTGGCTCTCCAGACACATCTTGTTAATGGGATTCACCGGCAACACCTTGAAGTATCTCAAGAGCAGTTTGCCCACCTCACGCTGTCGGGGAGGCCGTGAGCCCTTCCCGAGACGTTCTAGGAAGCATGATGTGGGGGAGAAGCGGCCTCGTGATTGGGACCTGCAGGCGTGGATGCTGAGGGAAGTCGGTCACCCTGCTGCTGGCGGGATATTGCGGACGTCTGTCCAGACGTGCTGGGCCTGCAGGTGTGCCCCTCCTCCCAGGAGAGGGCCCAGTGCATGGGGCCGACGGGCCAGCCTGCCACAGCCCTGCCCAGGTGGGTACATGGGGTGGCGTTTGCGGGGAAGTGTCCCCAGACCCCCCTCACTCGCCAGTACCGGTTGAGCAGAACCACCCCGCGATTCTTCCGGACGGTTTCGCCCCCTCTGCACCGTTGAGTTTGGAGTCGTTGGAGAGGAATGTTCACGGCGAATCTTGTGATCAGTGATCCGGATGAAAACTTCAAGTCCCAGAGACGGTTGTTTGTGCTTGAAGACTTCCTGCCCATCAGCAGCGCCCTGGAAACAGTGGCTGGTGGTTGGGGACAGCCGTGCGGAGGCCCCCGCGGATGCGGACTGGGCAGAGGTGCTGTCTACGTGCAGGGATTGACAACAGAAGCCCCCCGGGGGGTGCACGGTTCCAGCTGCAGGCGCTGGGGTCCATTGTGGATGGCTGGCTGTGCGTCTGCCCGAGTGCACTGAGTGTCCACGAGGACACAGGGGTCACGAGGCCGAGGGGAGGATGCTCCTGATGCCGTTCACGCGTCAGGATCCAGCCCCAAGTGTCCTCCGTCCTCCCTTGTCCAGGACGCACTGGGGACCTGCGTGCTGGTGGCACAGCCGTCTGGCACACGTGATTCTGGACCAGGTCTGTCGCCCACTGTTCTGGAGAGACCCAGACGAGCACCCACAGCTCTGGGCCCCATGGGCCCGTCACACCTCCTGTCGCCGGTGGACACAGCCCCGAGGTTCCTGAGCAGCCAGGCGTGGCCGTGTTCTGACAGAGTTTCCCCGGGGACACCGACATGTGACGTTCATGTGACTTTATGTGTCATTGGAATGGCATCCTTTCAGTTTTCCTTCAGCTGTTTGAAAGTGTAAAAACAGCTCAACTCACAGGTGGCCGGTGCTCCGGGCATGGGCAGAGGTGGCTGGTCTGCCGACCGCTGTCCGGGGTCGTGGCGGTGTGTTCCGGAAGGTGGTGGTCCCTGGTTCCACCAGGGGGAGGGGGCCCATCACGGAGCCCGGGTGCCTGCAGCCAGCTTATGGTGGCAGCAGAGACCTCGGTCCTGCCGGGCTGCCCTGTCCGGGCTCCTTGGTCCTCTGTGATGCTGGCGGCTGGCTGGGCTCGGCTTTCCTGCTCCTCTGGGCCATGTGTGCAGCCCTCCAAGCCCTGGGCCTGTGCGTGGGGCATGAGTCGTGTCCATTGCTTCTGCCCCGGCTTCACTGGGACACGGGGAACCGAGTGGCCGCCTCGGTGCAGACCAGCCTGGGGGGCGTCCTTGGATGCCCGGGGAGCACCTGCTTCAGCCGGCTGCTGGCCAGCGGCCTCCCGTAGGCGTGTGCCCCGCCCCAGGGCAGGTCTGCACAGAGGACGCTCCCCTCCAGACAGGCTCCATGCCACGCCGCGGGGTGACCACCTCTCTCCCCTCCTGCAGGGCGGGAAGGGATGCATCGGAGTGGTCATCTCGTCCTACATGCACTTCACCAACATCTCCGCCAGGTAGGAGGGCGTCCTCGCTGCCCTGGGCATGGGGGGGAGGCGGCGCGGCCAGGACCCGACCCGCAGGCCGAGGCCGGCCGTGTGCTCGGCGCGTCCTGGGTGCCCAGAGACCCGGCCGCGAGCTCGGGGCGTGTGGCCATGAGAGAGACGCTTTCCTAGGTGTGGGGTGAGGGTCACCCCGGGTCCTTCTGCGGGAGATGAAGCGAGTTAGCAGAGCCAGGGCAGGGCCGTGTCACTGCTCACCTGCGCTCTGTGCACCATCACAGCAGGGCAGTCCTCGCTCCTACTTCAGAGGTGAAGACACTGGGGCCTGGCGGGCGCAGGCAGCTCGCTCGCAGTCTCATGGCCCATGAGCGGGAGGGGTCCAGGCCCCTGGGGACAACGGGGTCCACAGGGTGGGGGACCACATGCATGTCCCCATGGGTTTGCATCTGCAGCTGAGGCTGCGTTCAGCAGCCCCTCGCAGGGCATGAACCCCTCCTTTCTGACGGGATCCAGGCCCATTCACATCGGCCCATCAGCCTCCCTGTCTCGCATTTGGGATTGAAACCTGACTTTCCACGTGTTTTCTCTGGAAACACACTGGGGGTGGGCCATGCTTGCCAGGCAGGAAGCCCAACCCCCAGATGCAAATCAGAGCCCTTCCTGGGGACACTCAGCACCTGTGTGTGTGGACCACCTGGCTTCCTGGTCACACCGCCTCCCTCGACAAGCCAGGGACTCGGTCAGGGAGCCAGTTCCGCCCGGCGGGCTGCGGGGCACACCTCTCGTCTCTGCCCGCGACAGGGAGGCTCTGTCCAGAGCCAGCATTCCGGCGCCCTGGGCAGGCCCGCGTTTATGGAAAGCGCGCACACGCAGCTTTTTCACTCACAGCACATCACCGATACCCTCCTTAAAAGCCCTGCTCTTTCCAAATAGTCAGTGCGTCTCAGCTACGCCTGTCAGGAGGCCCTCGCGGGCGGCTCCGAGCCTCGGGGCCTCCCCTGAGAAGTGGGGGCAACGCTTGTGCCTCGCAGGATGCTGTGACACTAGCCCAGCGGCCGTGCTGGTACCGGTGGGGGTGACGCTGGTGCCCCCTCCCTAAGACGGAGTGACCCACCACGCTCGCTGTAACCCGCTTTCCTCAACGAACGCTCCTTCCTAAATGTCTTTCCTGACATCATTTCAGTGGCTGCACCGTTCACCGCTCGGTGGACAGGGTGTCATGTATTTAAGCATTTACTGACACTGCCTCTCCGGGTCGTTTGAAGATTTTCTTTAGAATTTCGGTTTTTTCCTTCTGTGATCTTGTGTCCCTAATGCATGCATGAGATGCATGCGTTCTCACCAGCACATCATTTTTCCCCCCATTAAAAAAAAAAAACGAAGTGTAGTCAGTTTACAATGTGTCAGTTTCTGGTGCACAGCATCACGCCCCAGCCAGACACACAGTAAGAACATCTCAGTCATTCCTACCGCTTCCTCTTACATGTTCTTCCCAGAAGCAGAGCAGTCCTAAGGAGCAGATGTCTGGAAGGCCTTTGCCACACACCGTGCGCATCTCGGAGCAGACACTTCAGGTCATGAAGGAGGATGAACGTTCTTGTAATGGCCCCAGGAAGATGAGGGTCGATAAAGCGTCGGTTCTGACGTCTTGAATGCTGGCCACAATGCAGTGTCAGCATTTAGTAGAAGTGAATTCCAGGGGACCGAAGGCTTAGAAATGCACGTGTGGGTATGGAACTCTGCTTTGTGACTTAAAACACATGCACATGCAGAGTCTTAGATATTCAGGGAGCCTGCACCTACCCCTGCCTCCGTGCAGACCCCACCCAGCCCCTTGTTAGACGGACGTGAGCAGCCCGTCTGTGCACCTATCTCTGCATGCTTGTCTAGGTCTTTCTGGCGTCCACGTTCCTGCACGCCCCGTTTTCCGGAAGGGGCACGCGCACACACACACATTCCAGGGAAGGGCCACATTGTGTGTGATCAGGGTTTCAAGGAAGCTTTGGGCTCAGGTGATCTGAGGACTTTGTGCGTCCTGCCCCTTGGCTTGTGCTGAGGTCAGATCAGGAAGCTGCATGAGTGCCCGTCTGGGGTGAACCTGTGGGCCCCGTATGGCTGGAGTATAAGGTCCCGTGGGCTGTTGGAGAACCGAGTGGCCATTGTGGCGGTCACTTCGGAGACATGGCCTCTGTCAGCTCTCCACCCCACCAGCTGAAGCCTTCTCCCCGTCTCAAGGTGTTCCTAGACTGGAACTCAGAGTGTCCCCTGCGGGTCCTAGACTTGCCTCGTGGGGCTGGTGGGCGGCACCAACCGCAGGGCGTGCGGGGCCCCTCCTGGTCCAGAGGCCTGGGTGTGCCTGCTGGCCTCCGCAGAGCCCACTGATGCTGCCCCCATGTGGTGCCCATGTGGCAGGAGAGTGGACGCCGGGCCTGAGCCCGCCTGTGGGAAGCAGGGGTGGGCGACCCCCTGCCAGCATGCGTGGGGCCCAGTGATGCCCAGCAGAAGGGACTCAGACCCTGCAGGCCTGGCCCCCTCGGCCCCTCATCTTCTGGTGGGGGAAGAGGCCTGAGAGGAGGTGCTGAGTGGGTGTGCCGGGCAGTGGGGCTCCTGAGGGTGCGGGTCCCTCAGAGCAGCCTGGGGGCCCCCGTGGTGGCCGTGGGGCTCTCTCCCTCTGCCTCCCCAGTGCCGACCAGGCCCTCGACAGATTTGCCATGAAGAAGTTCTATGATGACAAAGTCTCGACTTTGATGCAGCCTTCCCAGAAACGGTGCGTGTTGTCCCAGAGTCAGAGCGCAAAGACCGACGAGGCCTCACACCTGAGGACATCGGGGCGGAGGGGGTGAGTCCTGGGAGCGGCCGAGGCAGGAGGGGTGGTGGTAGGTGCCCGGGGTGAATCCGGGGTGGATCATGACCCACCCTGGCCGGCTCTGGCGTGGACCCAGGGCCCCTCCCTGCGCTCAGTCATCGGTCCCTCCGTGCACTTGGCTGGTGTCCTGCCTCCAGGACCAGGGGCAGGGAGCTGCATCTGAGCTGAGTGGGGGGCCACGCAGCCTCTGCCAGGGTGGCTGCGGGCGGCGGGATGCGGCCACACGCTCTCCAGGACGAGTGTGGACACATGCAGGTTTGGGGATGGTGGCCCCTGCGCCCGGCATCAGCCTCAGAGGCAGAAGCTGTGGGGGGCCAGGGAGCAGGCCGCACCCAGGTGAGCCACGCCACCCTCAGGCCCGTGGAGCAGCGCCGGGTGCCGGCAGCCCGTGCCCGGCAGACACCCTTTCTCTGCATGTGGGGCCGGGGGGCTAAGGACACGGTCACCGTGTTTTCACTGTAAAGTGAACAGTTACTGAGACGGTTTTCCTGCGTTCATGTCTGTTTCCCCAGGGCCGAGGGCTGGGCCCACAGGTGCGGGGCACAGAAAGTTCCAGCAGCACCTGGGGGGAGGCAGGGCCGTGGGTGTGTTGGTCCAGGGCCGAGTCACGATGTTTACACTGGGGAAGGGGCTTCAGGGACTGCAGAGGCTCCTGCTGCTCCATCCTGGGAGATTCTCGTGGCTGGGGCATGCGTTGTGGGTGTGGGACCGCAGGACACGTGAGTCACCGAGGGAAACCAGGATTTTATTAGCCTTTCAGTTAAACGGCCCCGTGTTCTATTTTGAGCCAGCGAGTGTCATTTCTGGGCTGAGCTTTTTCTAAAATGGTGACATTTGTACGTGCCCCGGCGGGAGGGTGAGCAGGGGTAGTGCAGCCCAGAGCGCAGTGCTCACTGGGGACGGGTGCTGGTCACCCTTCCCTGCAGCTTATTAACAGCACTGATGGAGGAGGGGAACTTCTCCCTCTGACATGCCCCAGTCATGGTGCATCTAGTGAGGATGGAGGCCAGAGCGTTGACGAGTGGTCAGGGCGGCGTGGATTATGTTTGCACTCCGAGGCTCATCTCCAGCCCCGCAGGTCACCCCGCCCAGCGCCTGCCGGGGAAGATGCTGGTCACACCATAATCCAGCTGGTCACAACTGAGCGAAGCAATGCAGGAGCATCTGAGACCTCCAGGAGGCGCGGTGACCATGTCCGCGGGCACAGGCCAGGGTGGGAGCCGTGGCTGTGGCCCCAGATGGCCCCGAGGGCAAGCCTTGCAGGCCATTTCAGGACTGAGCTCAGGAAAGCATCTCAAAGCCAGTCTGGTGGTGAGAGTGGATTCATGAGCTGAGGCTTGTGGTTCTGGAAGCTCGGAGCCTGGCAGCAAGGCTCCTCCGGCCTTCACGTGATTAGTTTATGGGCCTGGGAGGCCGGAGGCCCGTCTGACGGATGGCAGATTCTCTGTCACTTTGTGCCTTCCTCCTAAAAGCCACCGAGCAGGCGGCCTGCGGCAACAGAGGCCCCTTGGAAGTCGCTGGTTCCCAGCGGGGTTTCTGGGCGGGGGTGCCCTCTCCCCGCACCTGTCACCTGAGCAGACTGAGGGCAGCGGGTGGAAGCCCCGGGGCGGCCTCCGGCGGAGGCCGACGGCCCTGCTGCATCAGCGTGGCCCATGAACATGGAGGCCCCTTCAGTTTGATGGGGAATTAAGAAAAGAAACTTCTTCTCTGGCCTTCGTCAGCACAGCCCGGTGGGAGCAATGAGTGAAGTGGTGGCAAGCTCACCCTTTCTTCCACTTCCCTGTTCCCAGAAGGAGCGAGACGGCACACGCTTCTGGGGTCCCCCCTCCGAGAGCGGTGGGGGATGACAGGTGACCGGCTCCTTTGGGGCAGCAAACCCCTCGCAGGGGTGCGGAGAAGAAGGGACCCTGGGGAGACCCCGGTGGGGTCGTTCCCATGTCCCCTCTGCGAGGCGAGGGGGAAGCCAAAAGTCCGGGTGTGCGGACCCCAGGATTCCTGGGTGTCTAGTAGCCAAAAGTTCCCCAGGCTGTAGGATTATGTGGTTTGGAATATTTCTGTCATTTTGGATGGAGGGGAGGTAGGTAGTTTTACTGAATTATTTTTAGAGGAGGGGCTGGGGATGGAACCCAGGACCTCGTGCCTGCTAAGCACACGCTCCACCCCTGAGCGACACCCTCCCCATTTCTCCCGTTTTTGACACGATGCCATGAGTGTCCGAGAGGACCTTGGATGGGAAGCAGGGAAGGTGCAGAGGGCACATGTGCAGGTCTTCTCTCCGGAGGTTTTCCTAAAAGGCCGTTCCGATCCCAGTCAGGTGTCTAACAACTGGGTGGTAAAACCACAGTGTCACAAAATCCAGGCCTGGGGCTTGGGAGTTACGGCTGCATCGAATCCTGTGAACAAGTTGCCTGCAACGACTTCAGCTCCACAAGGTCAGGCAGCAGGATCGCCGGGAAGTGGCGCTTCATGAATAGGAAACACTGACTTACAAAATGACTTTGTGTTTCTTCCCGACAAAGGAAGCGCGGGGAGGAAGAACTCAGCTGCATTTCATCCTAACACTTTATGTCTTTGATTCACCTAGAAAGGTGAGAAGTCTGCATGCACAGCAGACGTCTGAAATGGGCAGGTGAGAATTTACACATGAGCTGCTTCAAGAGGAGGGTTTTTGGTGCAATGCCATGAGGAACTGGCCCCGCTGGGCAGTGCGCCTGGGGCCCAGGCAGGGGGATGCCCACCTCAGTTCCGTCTCTGACCCCTGGGAGCGCGGCCTGGGCTCTGGGAGCTTGCAGGGAAATGGTCTTCTTCTGCCGTCACCCTGACCCTTGACCCTCCTCACCCGAAAGAAGCAACGTCCACGCTCCCTCTGGCTGCTGGGTGGCAGTGGTGGCCGGGCTGTGTCAGTGGAAGTGGAGGACCCTCCGTATGTGCACAAAAATGTGAAACAAACTGACCACCACCCCTCCTTCCTGACACCAGGTCTGTGTGCTCATGGGTCCCCGAGTGAAGGGCCACCTTGTCCGGAGTGACCAGTGCGGGCGGAGCGAGCAGCCAGGTGCCCACAGAGGAGACACACTGGCTTGGCCATGAGGAGGCCGAGGGGTCAAGGGTTGTGACCAGGGCTGCCTGGCACTGCAGGGAGGACGACCGCTCTCTGGAACCGGCGATGACCACGTCCGTGGTCCATTCTCTTGTGCTCAAGACCAGGGAGCTGCAGGGCCTGCAAACTGCAGGGTGTGCACTGGGTGATAAGCAGGCAGATGGGTCCTGAGGATGGAGACACCCATGTCCCTCAGTCTGCATGAGAGGATGGACACCTGCATCCTCACGTCTGAACGGGAGGATAAAGACACCTGCTGTCTGGCTAGAAGGTGGGACAAGAAGCCGAGTGGAGTCACCTGGTGATCCATCCCTGCAGCCACAGCCCGGCCACGGGGCCACCCACCACCCAGGGCTTCCATCCAGCCTTGCCATCCTGCGGTGAGGTCTCCGAAATGGAAGAGGGGCACCTGCCACCCGGAAAGTGGAAACACTGTGAAGGACACCCAAGCTGAAGCCAATGTTCTAACGTTTTTTCTAAAAGGATAGATTATAGGTAGGGGGATTTTTGGTCTTATTTGTTTGTGGGTGGTAATTCGGTTTATTGCTTTATCTTTAGAGGCGGCACTGGGGATCAAACCCAGGACTCGTGAGTGCTAGGCATGTGCTGTATCCCTGAGTTCTACCCTCCCTCTACTATAAGTGGAGGTTTTAAACTTCTGTTTTTACAGTTTACTAGAAATTTCCTTCTTGTTCTGTTTGCTTTACTTGCAAATTCAGCAGCTTGAGATAACGGACTGCCTCTGAATTGCTGGGGTCAATCAGATACTTTTAAAAAATGTGAGTGTGCCCGGCATGTGGCGTTGTGTAAGTTTAAGGCATACAAGCATTGATGTGATGCATTCCCGTCCTGTGAGGAGACCTCCGGGACTCACTCCTCCTCCGTGCAGGTCTGTACCCTCAAACCCCTCTTGTCCCCAAGCCCCCAGACCCTGGGGACCACCATTTCCCTTTCTTTTTTTAAAAGTTTGGCTCTTTAAGATTCCATATATATGACTGACACACTGTGAAGAGACGCTACCTCCCACCATTCAGATGGCCATCATCAAAAGGATGAGAAAACGAGCATCGGCGGGGACGTGGCGGGAAGGGACCCTCGTGCACTGTGGGTGGGGATCTAAACTGGTGTAGCCACTGTGGGCGACGGTGTTGCAGGATCCTCAAAATATTAAAAACAGAACTGCCGTGTGACCCGGCAACCCCAATCCCGGCTGTACACCTGAAGGAATGAAAGCAGGACCTGGAAGAGATGCCTCCACCCCGTGTTCACTGCAGCATTGTCCACAGCAGCCGAGATGTTGGAGCACCCAGGTGTCGCTCCGGGGATAGGTGGACGAGGAAGACGTGGTGTACACACTTGAAAGAGGACTCAGCCGTAACAAACGGATGAAAATGTGCCACCTGTGACAACGTGGGTGGACAGTATGCTGAGTGAAATAAGCAGACGAGTTTCTTAGCATAAGTACACTGAGCCTGGCAGGGGTCCAGTCATGGGGCGGGGGTCCCTGGCTCCAGGGGGAGTGGACAGGGTGGGGGGGGCATGGAGGAGCCCATGAGTCAGCGGGCGCCTCCTCCCTGCACCTGGGGGGTTCCGTGTCGGCGTTGGGGTTCCGAGGTGCACGGAGGTGCTGCGTACCGTGGGCTTTTGGTTTGCTCCGGAGTGAGGCGCTGCAGGGGGAGGGAGAGGCTGAGGCCAGGCTGTGTGTGAGATCCCGGCAGGTCTGCGCCCACCTGGGGTCACAGCCAGCACCTTGTGTCCCGGGAGGAGCAAGGGGGAAGCACTCCTCGGGTAGGGTCTCTCTGGACTGCCAGGTGCACCCACAGGGCTGTCGGCCGGCAGGGTCTTCAGAGAGCAGGGTGAGACAGGCCGTGGGGAGGGCGGGCACAGAGGAGGAGAAGGGAGAGGGCAGGAGGGCAGTGCAGGAGCTCGTGTGGGGGCCCTCACCATCAGATGTGTCATGGAGTGCAGACCCCCGTGCCTTGGGTTTCCCAGGGATAGCAGGATGAGAGATGGGTTGGGTGACTTCAGAGGTGTGAGCTGGTTCAGAGAACACGTGCATGGGACCGCAGGGCTCCTGCTGTCCCGTCTCCCGGCCTGGGGACCATGACCGTGCCATGCCCTGGCCTTGCCTGGCTTGGGGTTCCTTGGACAGAGGTGGTGCCCGGTGCTTGGGGTGCAGAGCAGGAGGTGCCCAGGGTTCTGTGTCCAGGTCGTGGGCCACGTCAGCATGGGGGCCCGGAGGTTCTCAATGGGTGTTGGGCCTGGTTTGCGCTCCAGGGCAGGGACCAGAGCCTGGGGTGCTGGGACCCCTCCCGGCTGTGAGCAGTCACATTGAGGTCTCTCCTAGGGCTCCTCCCTCCTCCCCGGGGGGCCCCCCCAGGGTGTGGGGGTGGGAGGGACCTCGTGGGCGCTCTAAGCCACTGCCCTCCGCAGGTACGTTCAGTTTCTCAGTGGGCTCCTGTCAGGAACGGTGAAGATGAATGCGTCACCCCTGTTCCTGCATTTTGTCATCCTGCATGGGACCCCGAACTTCGACATGGGTGGAGGTGAGTGTCTCCACACCTGCTTCCCGGTGCCGGCCCTGCCTCCCGTTCCCTCCTGAGACGTCCACGCCGGGGGCTGGTCCTCAGTCCCCCTGGCCCCTGACCACACAAAGCTGCCAGGGTGCGGCAGGGCCGACCTGCCTATCAGGGGCACGGGTGGCCAGTGAGGGGAGCGGGACCTGCCCCGGGAGCGCGGTGTCCCTCGCTGTGGGTGACTCCAGCACTGCTGCCCCAGGCCCCGAGGGAAGGCCCTGGCTCCCCTCTGTCCACGCATCCGTCCGTCAGACTGCGGTTCGCCTGTTGGCTTCGCATCTTTACAGAGCACTCTGTGTGTCTTTCAGCCTGCCGGCCCTTTCTGAAGCTCTACCAGGCCATGCAGCCGGTGTACACGTCAGGGATCTAGTGAGTGGGTTGCCTGCGTGGGGGCACTGAAGAGCGAGGGAGGGGCCTGGCCAGGAGTGGAGGGTGGGGGTGGGGTGGGGGCGGGGGTCCCACTGCAGAGCTGGGGAGGGGCCTTGCCAGGGTGGGGCGGGGTAGAGGTCCCACTGCAGGGCGGGGGCGGGGGCTGTGGCAGAGCCCAGATGGACCCCCAGGAAGCCGCCCGGGAAGCCGAGGTGGGGGACCCCCGCCATACCTCTGGCAGGCGTCTTGCTACTGTCACAGTGGTTGGCTCCATCCAGGGGCCAGGACGCTGGGACCGGAGTGGGGCTGAGGGGCCCCATGCTGCATGGAAGGAATCGGATACGGCTCTCATTTGGGGGCCGACCACAATTTGCCTCTCTCTCCTTTTTGCGTTTAGACAAAGGGCAGGCACACATTTCCAGAATGTGTATGAGTTTCTAGATCTTTTTGATTGGGTTTGTTTCTGTTTGGATGAGCATTTTATGCACATTGATGGAAAATGAACAAAGGTGAAAAAAAGGCTTCTCATTGCTCGGAAGGAGCTGTTACCACATGTCTGGACTCCTGTTGGACCCGGGCGTTGGTGACACACGGGTGGTCACACTCTTAGCTTATTACAGAAGCGGGGCCGTGAACACCCCTGGGTTCCACGCTGCCTGGGGTCTCTGGTGTTGCCCCCAGGACCTTGCCGGCCCCATGGCTTTTTCGCACCTTTTGGACCCATTTCTGCAGGGGAGAGTCTAAGGATTTGGGTTCCTGGGCGGAGCAGGGTACCTTGTGTGATGTCCATCATGGGGCTGCTGTTCTCAGAATGCATTCTTCCCACTAAATCACGAACCCTGTGACAACGAACCTTTTTGTTTGTTCTGAAGCAACGTTGGCCCAGAAAACCAAGGCAGGGTCTGCATCTCCGTGGAGCCGGCCCAGCTCCTGAAGGGGGACGTCATGGTGAGTGGTCCCCTGCCCCGCTCTCCCACATCACACCCCAAAGGCCCCTGCCATCCCCCCACCCAGAGAAAACCCACAGGAAGGGTGAGAAGCAAGCCTTTCTCTTTAGGCAGTTGGTTGATTTTTTGAGTAAAGCTGTGCAGGTTTTTGTTTGCTTTTTTTTAAATTGAATATAGTTGATTCAGTGTTAGTTTCTGGTGTACAGCATAGCGATTCAGTTACACATACTTGTTCCTTTTCAGATTCTTTTTCATTATAATTTATTACAAGAAATTAAATATAGTTCCCTGTGCTGTACAGTAGGACCTTGTTGTTAATCTGTTTTATATCCAGTAATTTGTACTTGCAAATTCCAAGCTCCTAGTGTATCTCAACCCCCTTCCCCCTTTGGTGACCATAAGTTTGTTTTGTGTCTGTGAGTCTGTTCCTGCTTTTGCAGTGGAATACTATTCAGCCATGAAAAAGAAATAATACCTTTTGCAGCAAGATGGATGGACCTAGAGGTTCTATACTAAGTGAAGTTGGTCAGACAGAGAAAGACAGATACCCTATGATACACTTATATGTGGACTCTAAATAAAATGAGGCAAATGACCTTCTTTACAGAGTGAGTACAGCCTTTTTAACAAAGGGAGTAAACAAGGCTACTTGCAATTTGCACCCTTGAAGTTCAAGTCCTAACCCAGCCACTGCTCTTTCCGGGTTCCCACTTCTCGACTGTAATGCCCGTCTTTACGTGACCCAGGCCTCCCAGGTGTAGATGCAGATGGAAAGTGTTCATTCATCATTAGTAGTCTGCCCCCTGGCTCTGGGCCCCGGCTCTAGTCCTCCAGCCAGAAGGAGGCCAGAAGACCCAGAGAGGCCGAGAGAGAACGGCGAG
Source organism: Camelus ferus (assembly GCF_009834535.1). Taxonomy (NCBI): domain Eukaryota; kingdom Metazoa; phylum Chordata; class Mammalia; order Artiodactyla; family Camelidae; genus Camelus; species Camelus ferus. The sequence continues at coordinate 24,248,942 of NC_045719.1, forward strand.
GCTGCTGTTGTGATGGGCACCCAGCCGCTGGCTCCAGGCCTCGCCTCCAGCCCATGGCCTGGGGGAGAGCCTGCTGCCAGCATCTCCAGGCTGGGGGCTCGCTGGGGTCTATGGTGGGTCTGTGGACCCACAAAGGGCCCAAGTCCCTTTGTGATGGCCCGAGGGAGGTGGCCAAAAGCCCGGGAAGTGGCAGGTGACTCCCACACCAGGTCGTGGGGTCCTCTCCCAGAAGGAGCTCCTGACTGTGGGCTGGAGGCTGCAGGTCCTCCCCCTGCCTGGGCCAAGGGCCCGTTGTCAGCCAAGGGCCTGTTGGGGGCCTCACTGGCCCTGCCTCTGTCCCTCCCTCTCCCCTTCCTTCCTTCCCATTAATTCATTTGTCCAGCAGCCCTTTCTGAATGTTGGTAGCTTTCTGAGTGTCTGCGTGGTGCCTTGGCACTGGGGGGGTGGGGGGACATCTTTGTCCTGGAGGAGCCTGGGGAGTGGTCATCTCCAGGAGGGGATCCGGAGAGCCCCGCAGAGATGGTCCTGCCAGACAAGGCTGGCGGGCCAGGGGCTCCAGGAGGACGTGCCCTCGGGCCGGGCGCAAGGCGCTGGGTGGGGTGTGAAAGGCGCAGTGCCGACCCTGAGGGTGCCACTGTGGGGGTTAGCTGTCCTGCGAGACTGAAGCTGGGTGGTTCAGGGCTTTTGCAGCTTGCTTCTGGGAAGCGTGGTGTTACCGAAGCTCTTTCCCGTGTCCTGACGATGCACTGAGCTACACCCGAGGGTCCCCGCCGCAGGACTGAGTTGGAGGCGCGGTGGTCAGGGGAGAAAGCCCTTGGTCTCCGACTGAAGGCACGCTCCAGCCACAGCGGATTTGGCCGGGACAGGCCTCGGCCCATGCCTGGGCTTCCGCCAGGTCTGCGGCTTAAAGGGACTGGGTGGCCTCGGATGGGTCACTGTCCAGACCCGAGCCCCCCTGCTGCATGGGAACCACATGGGGGTTCGTGAGGATGCGATGGGTCAGCGTAGCTGGCGGGGTGAAGGCCACTTGATGTGACCGTGGGCCTGCTGTGGCTTGGCCTGGGGGCCTCCACCTCGGGAGACCCCCAACCCCAGGAGGCCCCAACCCACCGGTCTTACCGCTGCCCAGCCCTGTGGTGAGCTGACGGGGTGCTCCGCCCGGGGCCCCGTCCACACCTGACAGTCCAGAGCCCACCCCCGGCTGGAGTCCCCGGGCAGGCCCACAGCCCACAAGCACCATGAGCCGCTGTTTTCCCCAGGGGACCAGCCGTGGTACTGCTTTAGGGACACATGTCCAGGCCCGTCTGCATCACAGCACAAGTCGAGGTGCAGGCACCCCGGCAGCTCGAGGGCTCGGGAGCCTCCTGGGGGAATGTTTCCAACATAAAGACATCTCCGTGGTTTTCTGTTCCTGGGAGAGCTGCTGGCAGGCAGATAGGGTCTCCCAGACCCTTCCCAGCAAACAGCCCCTCCGTAGGCCAGACCCTCCCACACCTCTGTGCTCTCCCAATGCAGAGAATTTTGGGAGTGCATTATGACTTGCTTTGTACTTCCTGTGTTTACTGTTCACTTTTGCACACTCTGCACTTATTTTTGCAGCATTATCAGATGGGAGGAGGAGGATGTGAGTTACAGCTGGAAAGGCGTACTTTTCCATCACACAGGGTGGGTTCCCCTTGTGCTGTTTGTAGAAAGGAGGTTTGGTTTACTGATCGAGGAGGCCTCCAGGTAGCTGTGACCTCCCATGTTGGTGTTCCCCAGCGCTCCCAGGACAAAGTCCCGCTGCCTGGGGGCTCAGACAACCCGTGATCATCCTCTCCCCGTCCTGGAGGCCGGAGCCCAAGAGCAAGGTGTCGGCAGGGCTGGTGTCTCCTGCAGACACTGTCTCCTCCCTGAGTCCTCACGGGGTCTCCCTCTGCGTGTCTGTGTCATCTCTGCTTACAAGGACACCAGTCCCATGGGGTTGCCCCACCTCAATACGACCTCATTTTATGTTAATCACCTTTAGGACTTCAGTGTATGAATTTGGGGGGGACAGAATTCAGATCCTAATACTTGTGTCCATCAAGTAAACCTGCCCTAGTGAGATCAGCAGTGAAATTGGGCTCATTGTTCCCCCCTCCCCCCGCCCCGGGCTGTGACCTGACTGCTCGTTCATTCTTAGAGGACGAGAGGGTGAGTCACACGCAGCCCCCACTCCCACGAGTTTAGATTCCAGCTGTAGAGTGGGACGAGCCGGCGGATCCTCGTGCGTGCTCACCTGTGCACAGAGACACACGGGAGGGTCGCGCCGGGACGGTCACGGCGGGAGTGGTGATCCCAGCCTGGGGAGGAAGAGGCACTCGGGGACGGGCCCCGGGTGTCAGCGCAGCCACACTCAGAGCACAGTCCATTGGCTCCTTGCTCGAAACCCCAGGGCTGTTGGCTCCACCTGAAGACAGCCCGAGAAACCGCACGGGAAGGGCAGGTGCCCGGAATGTCCCTCGCGGTGGCAGAGTGTCCTGGGGGCAGCCTGAGCTGCCCTCCTGCACGTCTCCTCCCAGCCTCTCCCAGCTCAGGTGAACTTTGGTTTGCCTGGTCCTGCATTCTGGCCAGTTAGCGCCTGGCGTCCTCCTCTGTGGACCCAGCAGACGGCCCTCGAGTGGAGGAAGCTGCGTCGGGGGAGGGGACGCTTCAGGGCCTTTTCTGTGTAAAGGTTCAAATACACAGGCGTTTTCATCTCTCAGCGAGAACCTGGCAGAGGCCGGGACTTGGACGGACTCCTAGCTGCAGGGAATGAGTGTCTGAGTTCCCACCGCAGGGGCTGAGGGCTCAGCCAGGATGTCTGTCTGGTGTGTGCTGGGCTCTGGATGGCAGGAGGGGCTCCCCGGGCCGGCTGGCAGGCCCCGGCCACCGTTCTGAGATGACATCGTCCTCGGATTTTTCCCTCCTGGAGTTTGGTGAATGCATCCTTGTCACAGGTGCCGTCTCCTCCCCGCATCCTCACGGGGTCTGTGGGCTCATCTCGTCTGCTTACAGGGCCGCCCACTTCCCACCCCTGGGATTCTGTGTCGAGACCGGTTAACACGGGTCTCGGGGGTCGAGTTCCGAGAGGTAAGGCCGCGTCCGCTCTGGTGGGTTGGGAACCCTGTGTGGGAAGGTGGAGGGCTCTGTCCTTCCTCCCTTCCCCTGGGGGGCTGGCAGGAGGGCTGTCCCTCCCTCCCTCTGCACACCCCCACCCCACCTCCCCGTCTTTGCACTGTGCTCCCCCGAGGGCCAGATTTTCGAGGCCACCCCCTCAGGGCGCTCAGCAGACTCGCTGCCATTGGGGTCTGCCGGCATGTCAGTATGTAACCTCGCTGAGGAATCCGCGTGGGCGCGGCCGCCGGGAGCCTGGCCGAGGTCCAGGCCCTGAGGGCTGGTAAACACTTTCTCAGCCACGTGCCTTGTCTTGCTGTCTCTGCTGGTGCCCCATGGCCACTGAATCCTGCCGCCTTGGTGGCAGCCCCAACCCGGCCCCAGCAACCAGCCTGTGTAGCTCCTGCTTCCTACTCAGGGCACTTGGGTGACGTCCGGGCGGAGGACGCGCCCGGGGTCCCCGGACTAGCTCTTGCGGGGGCTGTTGTCGGAGGCGGTCATGTGTCTGTCTGTGTATCGCCCTGCGAGTATGCGCTGTCAGGCGTCTTTCTCCCCCGCTGGGCCGCGGGGCCCTGCCACCCTCTGACATCACTGTGGCCTCCATCTGAGTGAAAGCACACTGGCCCTGGCTAACGCAGTCACTCTGATTCACCAGGGCAGCTGACAGGCTTGTGAAACCTTAGGGTGTGTGGCTGTGGCTGTGTCTTTGAGGACACACGTTCCTTGGGGCCGTCTAGATGGCCACCGGGGCCACCAGCAAAGTGGGTGGAAACAGGTGACCCTCTTCCTGGAGGGGGCACATGGCAGCTTTGATGACTGAGGGAGGATGGAACTGAAGAGGGGCCTCCACTGACCAGGCTGGGACCCCAGAGGGCCGACCTCTGACCCTGAGGCAGGTGCTCCGGGGAACCCGTCCTCTGGTTTGGAATTTCTAGAACGCATCAACCCTTGGCCTTCAGATTTTAGAATATTTGCATTTGAAACAATTCCAAGAGCTGGGTCTCAATTTTGCACGCAGGGAAAATACCCCTTGGTCCAAGGTGCTTTTCCTCCTGTAGGTGGAAAGTGTGAAATAAAAACACACCAGTGCCACCTCAGGATTAAGCAGGTCTGGTAGTATATCAGTCATTTAAATTTTTTTTTAATTTTTTAAATTAAAAAAATTAAAATGTGTCAGTCTTTAGGCTCCAGATTGTTGGAGAATGTTTCTCTCAGGGCCGTTGGTAACAAATGCATAAAACCCAGCAGATACAGCGAATGTTTGGATTCACATACTGTGTTCCTACATGGTGCTGATTTGATCCTTGTCACAAATTCACAAGGCCGTCATTTTAATACAGAGAAAGTCGTGTCGTCAGAGGAAGTAAGGGTGTTCCCCGAGCCTCAGGCCCACCCCGCCCACACCATGTGTCTCCACTGTGGGCTTTGGAGGATGGCCTGTGACAGCCGATGGCCTTTGGTGCCCCACTCACTGTTTCAGTTTTTCCCTCTGTTTTCCCACTGTTTCACTGTTTTCCCCTTGTGCAAAGTTGAGCACTGGCTCTTGTGAGTGTCCTTTCAAATGCAGATAGTCTAAAATCTGAAGGCCAAGGATTGCTGTGTCCTAGAGACTCGCTGGGGAGACCTAGGTAAATAAAACTGCTAATGTAGATGGATGAGGGGTAAATTGCAGACCTCGGTGGCTCGAATCTTTATGCAACGTCACCAACACTTGATATCTTCAGCAGTTCTCCCATGGCATGTAGACAGGTGATTCTGGTCTCTTGTCACCAACGCCACGGAGGTTGGCCGTCGTGGATGGTGATCAGTCCGGCTCTGCGGAGGCCCCCAGGCAGGGCTCCTGTAGGATGGGTCCATCCCTTCTCCTGTCAGAGCCGCCCAGACCCCGAATGAGGGAGATGCCCATGGTCTTCTGTGCCTTCGGGAGACAGCCGGGGTCATTCCTGAGGTGCCCAGGAGCAGGACAGGTGGGGGGTCCACCCTAAGCAGCGGGGAGGGAGGTCCATCCACCATGAAACAGTGGGAGGGCTTCGGGGGGGCTCAGGTCTCAGGAGGGGGCTGTTCTTGGGAGGCTCCCCCTCCCTCCCCCTGAGCCCTTCTTGTCCCTGGAAAAACTAGGTGTCTTCAGACACCGAAGTCTCGCTGGGCCCAGGGAGGTGCCCGGCCCCGGGTTCCCCAGTCTCCACCTGCCCATGGGCACTGGCCCGCTGCTGGCGGTCCGGGGTGCCATCTGCGGGCTGGCCTGGCCTAGGGCCGCCTGCTTAGGGGAGATCAGTGCCTGGAGGCCGTGTTTTGGGCAACTGGGCCACACCTCAGTGTTTATAAAGACTTGAGCACCCAGACTGGGGCATCTCTGAACCCCTCTTTCCTTTTGTCCAGCTCATCCCCTCTCGTGCCCTAACTTCCAAGGCACCACGGGGAGAGGGCAGGTGGGTCACATCAGCCCATGGACACAGGCTCGTGGGGGACCACTGTCCTGTGGGGTCTCCCCTGCGGCACTGGGGTGGGGGCCTCGGCCGAGCAGTCAGTGCAGGACGTGGGCCCCAGTGCAGTGAGGGGCAGGCAGCACATTCTGGAAGGAAGCTGAGAAGTCAGCCTCTGATCCGACCCTGCTAAGGGGCCGGAGGACTTGTGACCGGCAAGCCATCTGCTGTTGGCAAGCAAGTTGAAGTTTTCAAGTTTCTGCAGAATTCTTGTTGGCTGGTTCCAGATGGCTGGGCAGGGCCCTGAAGCCTCCAGGTGCCCCTTCTGCTGGGCACGTGGGGTGAAGGGAGTGCCCCCTCCATTCTGTGCATCTGAGAGCAGAATCCAGGCTGATTCTGGCCACAGACCCCTGGGGGCCCTGGAGAGGAGCCCCCGCCCTGCTGTGGGAGGGAAGAGGGGTCCCCTCTCTGCAGCACGCCGCCCCTCTGTGGCCTTCCAGCCCTCCCTGTGGCCAGCGCTGCCCAGGTTGGGGTGGGAAGTGATGCTCAGGGCCCCTCCCCTGCCTGTCCTCCCCTGGTGGTACCAGGTGCCTAGAGGGGTGCCTCCACCCTGTGCGTCAGTGCGGTCACCCCGGAGGCCTGAGCTGCACCCCGGGACCCTGGGCCGCCACAAACAGCCCAAGGTCAAATCACATCCCTGGTGCTTCTGGAGGCTGGTCTCAAATGACCACTCAGGACGCCTGGACAGCCTGGCACTGGAATTTAAGAGCCAGGCCTCTCTCCCCTCCCCTCCACCCCGCGTCTCCATCTCTGTGTGAATTACAACCTGCAGAGAAGCATCGAGCACGTTACAGGAGGTCCTGACCAGCATCTTCTTCCCCGAGGACAGGGAGGCTTTAGGTGAAGCACGGAGAGTTCAGGTCAAACTAGGAAAAAGAGGCCACAGAATTTCATTCTGTGGATGTCTCTCAGAGTTAGAGGTGCAGTGCACCCAAGTTCGCAGGGCTGCTGGCTTCCTGCCCTGCTGGGACAGCTCGGCGTCCTTCAGAGGGACCCACACCTGGGGCAGTGATGCCAGCAGCCCGACTCGGGGGCGGGGCGCTCCCTGGGCCCTCCTGCAGTGCTCCGCCTGTGCGCCCCTTGAGTGTCACCTGTGGTCTAGTGTCACCCATGGTCCAGTGTCTGTGGTCCAGTGTCATTCGTGGTCCTAGTGCTGTCTGTGATCTGGCTGTTGTCCGTGGTCCCGGTGTCGTCCATGGTCTGGTGTTATCCATGGTCAAGTCTCGTCCATGGTCCATTGTCATCCGTGGTCCAGTGTCCACAGCGTGCCCTTGTTTCCAGGTGAAGTGCTACCACAAGAGATACCGCTTGGCCACCGGCGACGTCGTCTTCCACCTGCAGTTCCACATGGGCACCATCCAGGGCTACGGCCTCGTGTTTGGAAAGGAGGACCTGGACAATGCCTGCAAAGGTGAGGCCCCCCCACCAGGTGTGTGCAGACGTCCCCTGCCGCCACCTTGTGCCTCCCTCCCCACCTCTGTAAATTAGCCCATTGTTAAGTTATCCAGTCCCACAAAAGACTGATTGATCCAGCAAGGAAAAAACTCTTGCACAGTGAAGTTACCAGCACCTTCTCGGCCGTGAGCGCACTGCTGCGGATGTGGGGGTGGTGCTGCCCAGGCTGGCCTGTGAGGTCAGAGTCAGGCCCACCGTGAGTCCGCATGCACAGCAGCGCCTGGGCGCGGGGGTTGTTCGCGCATCTGGCTGTTGTGACTGCTGCCGCGGGATGCTCTGCGCACGGGTTGACCCCACGCTGTCCCCCGCCACTGCTGGTCTTCCCTCCCACGTTGTGAACTTTCCACCTCTTGTCCCGTCGTCCTCATGAGGTTGCGCTTTCTAGGTGCCTTCTCTGTGCTTTCGGGCCCCGCCCTGGGGATCGCTCGCCACTTGCCGCAGGCCTCCCGTCTGCAGGGTCGTGCGGGAGAACCTCCAGGTCTGCTCTGGGTTAGCTGCGGAGGCCTGGGCACAGAATCCCCCCGTGCAGCATTGGGAGGCCGGAGGCCCTTCGGAGCACGGCGCCCAGAGCCCCCCGTTGGCCACACAGACCCCACCGTTGCAGGGGAGCTCAGCTGTCACCGCCCGCCCGCTGGGGCTGCATGGTCAGGCCCCGCCACTGGGACCCGGGGACAGGGCAGCGTTCCCAGCGCGAGTGCCCGGAGGCCGTCTGCAGCGGCACCGCCGAGACCTGAGGCCCGCTGGCGCCCCTGCCACAGACTCCTGGAGGCCATCCCAGCACGTGTGTGACGCCCCCGCCACAGGAGGAAAGCGCGCCCCGAGCCCCAGGCAGTGGGAGATGAGCTGCAAGGCGGACAGGCTCCCTCTGACACAGCTGGAAGTGGAGAGAAGAGACCAGCCTGCCGCGATTTCGTCCCTTCCTCATCATGGGTGCCTTAGCTGGTGTTTTCCGCACGGCTGTCAGCCTTGGGATGGAAGGGTCAGCTTTGAGGACTCCGTCTTGCAGGAGGTGGGGGACCCCACCCGCTCTGGCACCCCAGTCCTCAAACCTGATCGTTCAGAGTTCCGTTTCTAATCTCGTTTCTTTTTCTTTTTGTTTTTTGGGAGGCAGAAGTAATTAGGGGTCTTTTTTTAACGGAGGTGCTGGGGATTGAACCCAGGACCTCGTGCACGCTAAGCACACGCTCCACCGCTGAGCTAGCCCCTCCCCCATCTCGTTTTTTCCTACGTGAGCTCTTTGGAGGAAAATGGATGTGGTCAGTCCAACCCTCCTTTACTCGCAGTGGCACTGTTATTTGTGAAGTGGGCCAGTTCCCTGGAGGGGAGGCGGGCTGCTCAGTCTCCTCCACCCAACACCAGGCGGAGTGGACCCTGCCCAAGAATTGCAGTGTGTCCCACAGCAAAAGACACTTTCTCCACTGTGCAAATGTGCCGCATGCCGGGATGGCCGTTCCAGGGGCGGGGGGCGGGCCGTGCTGACATGCTGGCTGTGCCCCATGTCCCTGACAGGTGCCAACGTCTGTGAAGTTCCGGCGTGTTCTGGCATCAGAGGGGGCTCTGCTGTTTGCTCAGTGTGTTCTGTGCATTTAAAGACTTGGAGCACCTGGTCAGCCGCTGGCCGGAGCCCCCTCAGCTGCACAGACCACAGCCCCAGCAGGTGCCGGGGCAGGGCATGCCCTGGCTCATGTGCTGAAGAACCAAGTGAGGCTAGAACTGCATCGGGTCAAGCGATGGGCTGGCTCTGGCTCCTCCGGTCAGCCTCTCCACTCGGGGAGGGACACGCTGGAGGGAAGCCCTTGCCTCGCCTCCTCCTCTGCCTCCAGGGTTCAGATTGCACTCCACCTGATTGCAGGGAGCCCCACCCTCCTGTTTATGTTGCCCTGGCTTTTTTTGGTGGAACCAAAGTCCGTCACTTAGTGGATCTTCCTCCTTCTGCCCAGACTAGAGAGGGAGGCAAGGTCCCTGGGAGGGAGGGGGACACGCCCCCGCCCCGGGGATGCTGTGTTCTGGGCTGGAAGGCTTTCCTTCGTGGAAGAGAGGGGTGAGCTGTTGTGGGCTGAATGGGCTGCCAGGCTGGTTGGAAGGAAGGTAAGCAGGGAGCCTGTGTGCATGTGTATGCGTGTGTGTGTGTGTGTGCATGCGCCCACACACTTCTGCTAGGCTGTGTCCTTGAGACCAGAGGGGCAGGACGGCGCCCCGGGACGGCAGAGGGCATCTGATGACATGCAGTGAGCTGAGGGCAGTTTTCACCTGGCAGCGGGGAGGTCAGGCGGCCTCGGGGAAGACAGTTTGCAGGTCAGGGGCATCGGGACTGCTTCTGCCCTTGGAGGTCAGTGATGGCCAGAAGCCTGTGGCTGCTCCGTGGCTGGCTGGCCAGCTGGCTGCTGAGTCAGCCCCGGGCACCCCCATGTCCCCGGCCGGCCATGGCTCGGTGTGTTTGCTCAGTTAGGAGTGCTGTTGACAGGAGACCCGAGCTTGGGCGTTGGGTGGGCAGGACAGGCGCCCATGGGAGCGGCCCTGCCAGCGTTCCGTTTGTGTGGGCTGTCCGGGCGTGGTCACTGGCATGGGGACACACCTTCCCCAGCCCTGCCGTGAACCCCAGCGGCCCTCCAGCCCGTGTCCTCAGCCAGGGTGCCAGGAATCTGTGATGCTGGTGGCGCCGACCCCCCTTTCTGGCTGGAAAACCCCACTCTCGCCCTAGTTTTTCTAGTCTGGGTTTCTCAAGGCACTTCCAGCCTGCTTTGTTTTTAGGAAACTTTTACAAGGGAGGGAGCACTTTCCATCCACCCCCTGGCAGGCCAGGGGTCTCAGGGTGTGAGCTGGCCAGTCAGGAGCAGTGAGTGGTTTCTGGAACTTGGCCCTAGCAGAGGAAGGGAGTCGAGGTGTCTGGAGGTTCCTGGCCATCCAGCACCATGTTTGGCCTCTAATTTCGAGGAGCAGGCACTTTGCATCTCTCCCAGTCTCTGCTGCTGTAACAGGACTAAAGATCGTAGGCTCAAAGGCCCTGGCATGGCCATCACTTCAGAGGTCTCGATTTTCTTGGGAATAGAAACTGATTCAGTCCACGTGCAGGGGAGTCTGTAATTAGCACAGAGGCAGATTCCTGCTGCAAGAAAAATAAAAGCAAACCTCGTTTCCCAAGAGGTTACAAACACCACACTTGCAAATGTCCAAGTGGAAGAAATGAGAGAGAGATCTCAGTGTGAGTGACTTGGTGAGATGACGGGTCTCCCCTAAGAGGGACACCGGCCAAGCCCAGGCGTTTCCCGTGGTTGCGAGGCAAGCCCCTCGGCCCCCGAGGGAGGAGGCATCTCGGGACACTTCCAAAGCCACCTGCAGTTCCACACCTGGTCAGAGGGCGTGCAGGGCCACTCACCCCCTGGAACAGCCTCCTCTCTGGGCCCACACCCCTTCCAGCTGCCCGGTCGGTGATACCCCATCCACGCCTCAGAGGCCGGGACCCCTCGGTGCATGAGACTGCGGGCACTGAGATGCCTGCCTGCTTCTGGGCACCTTGCAGGGCTGGACCAGTGCCACTGGGCCTGTTCTCAGAACTGAAAGGTGGGCAGTTTGTCGCTGGTCCTGCAGCTGGTCACTGAAAGCAGCAAGCCTGGGAGAAACGGTCTCTGACCCCTAGGCTGAGGGTTCCCAGGTGCACTGAGGGGGCGAAGGCGTGGCTGACACCCTCCCCCTGAGCCCTGTGGGCCGGGGCATGGCCCCACGATCCCCCGGGTCCAGCAGGGGCCAGTGAGTGTTGAAGCTGCAGGCAGTGCAAAGGCCCGGGGTTCGCTCAGGGTCATCGGTCCCTGAAGAAGCAGAGACGGCAGACTATGGGGCTCAAACGGTGTCCCAGCTGGTGAGAGCTGGAGGGGGCTGTCTGGGGCCAGAGGGCCACCCTGTGCAGATGTGCAGGACAGTTGACACCTGGCAGTTTGGGTCACTAGAGACAATCAGTGACATAGAGAACTTTCCGAGAGGGTTTAAAGATTCCATTTTTTCTTTACATTTCCATGAAAAAGCAATTCCTCACCATAATCCGTCCCAGCTAACGAGGCTGAGTTAAGAACAGTCATTGCCTGGGCACCATGAGGCATTTTCGTTCCTGGGCTCTGGGCCAGCGGGAGCACAGGCAGGAACCGGTCACAAGTGCAGGTGTGGGGACACACAGGAAGGGGGTCACACAGTGCCCACCCCTGCTATTCCCTTTGCCTTGGCCTCTCCAAATCACCACGGCCACCCCAGGACAGCCCTCGTCACACACCCCGTCACCAGGCAACTGCTCTGCCAGTTAGGGGAGTGAAGCACAGAGAGGTTGAGTAACTCACCCAAGGCCACACAGCTGTGAGGAGTTTTAATCGGGACTCACGCCTGGGTGGGACTCTGCCAGAAAGTCTAGAAGGGGACAGAAGATGTGCCCATAAATCACATTGAAGAGAAAGTTAAAACTAGCTCTGTTCCACAAGGTGGGCACAAAGGGACCACAAAGCTGCCCCGAGGAAGAGAGGCATGCACTGTCTCAGAGTCCAGGAAGAGGAGGCAGGAAGGCCCTGGGAGGGAGGGGGAGGGTGGAGGGATGGTGGGGAGGGGGACATGGCAGGGTGGGCCATTGGCACGGTGAGTTTCATTTCTGTCTTGAAGTCATCATCCTTTTTAAAGTCGAGGCATGGTTCACAAACAGCAAAGTTCACTCTGTTTACCGTGCACTTCCAGGAGTTCAGCGTCCTCTCCTGAAACCCCCGCTACAACTAAGATACAGAATGCTTCTGTCGCCCACACAGTCCCCGATGCCCGTCTGCCGCCTCCCCTCCCGCCTTCCCGGCACCCATCTCTGCCCACGGTTGGAGCCCGCAGTAGAAGCCTTTGGAATGTGGGTGCTTCCACTCAGTGCTCTGGGGGCAGGTGCAGGTGGTGGTGTCATCTGTGTCCTCATCTCGCACTCTTTCCCTGGGAGGACCCTCCGCGGGGCTGGTGTCCGATATGGGCATGTCTTGCTGCTGCCTGGGTTTAGCCGGGTGGCCCCGGGCCATGAGTTATTTCAGGGGCGAGCGGGAGGCGGTGTTGTAGGACCAGAAGTGAGCACAGTGGTCAGCAGTCTGTGTCCAGAGAAACAGCCCGGCTGTGGTGAGTCAGGGCGGGCCGGGAGCCTTCCCGTTACCAGGCCCCCACACCAGGCGCAGTGGGCGCGGTGTGCGGGAACCCGGGAGCAGGCCGTTCATGGTCAAGACAGAAACACACAGCCCGCCCCGGACTCCCAGCAGGCGGACAGTCCTGCCACCATCTCCCAGCAGCCTCACCGCCCAGACCGCTGTCCCTGGGCCGTGCACCATCTCAGGATTTAGGGAGGAAAACACAGCGTGCTTAAGTGGTTTCTGAGGAGTGTGTGTGTGAGAGAGAGAGCTGCAAAGAAAACATTCAGGCAAATTCCTTTCCAAAATTAAACTGTTAATTTCACACTGAAGTAGTTGGTCAGGTTTAGAATTCCAGCGTCTTCAAAAAGGAAAGCGTGGACGGCGGAGGGGGTGGAGGCAGGCTTGAATTCCAGGTGATCTATTCAGGAGACTTTATTCTAGGGAATACTCTGTTTTCTCCTCTGAGAAATGGGCTTGTGGGTGCCTGCTTCATGAGAGGGCTTCAGGAGTTGGGTGAGGCCATCCCGGGAGCAGAGCGATCCTAGCACATCCTTCAGCAGAGCCTGGCTCCAGGACGTTGGCCACATCGCAGGAGTGGGTGTTCCCCGCAGTCCCTCTTCCTCTGATGATGGGCGTGATTCCTGCGGCCTCACCTGGATGCACCCCTTCCTGCAGTCCTGCTCCCCTTTTCTGCCTCCGCTGACCCACCAGAGGCCAGGAAGCATCCCTGCCCCCCTCCACCTGGCCCTCCTTTCCCGGATCCCAGGCTGGTCCGCTCGCACACAGTCAGGACTCTGCTGAATATTCCGCGTCCGCCTCCTTTCCCAGCTAACTAGCAGCCGTGACCAGTGCCAGGTAAACCTTTCTGGAGAGGATTTTTCTGTTTTCCTCCATTGAAGACTTGCAGGGAGGCTGTGGTGAGCGCTTTTGAAATGAAAAGTTGCTTTTTAAGCGAACCTGTCACAAAAGTACAACATAAGCTTCTTAGACTCGATACGTAGAAGAGAGGATGGTTACAGGGAGCTTAATGAACCCCTCAGGTTTTGCATCCATTTTTTTGTGGGAAGTGGGGCCTGAGCAGCTGAACGTATTCCAGGTCAGTTCTGCACCTTTTTAGTGGCTGAGTGGCTGGTGCATGCAAGGAGGTGGAGCTGAGATGCAACCCTTCACACACCTGTGGGCTCACACCCGTGAGCACACCTATGAGCACACCTGTGGGCACACACCTGTGAGCACACACCAATGAGCACACCCGTGATCACACCTGTGAGCACACCCCTGTGAGCACACCTGTGGGTGCACACCCGTGGGTGCACACCTGTGAGCACACCTGTGGGCACACACCTGTGAGCACAGGTGCACATTTATCAGTCTGTGTTCAGCTAGAATGGGGATTTTTTTTTTCATTTTCGTTGTTTTGTTTTTCCTGTCTTCCCCATTGTCTTTGCTTAGTTTTGCCGTATTTTCTGGGTGTCCCTCTCCCTCCTGGTGAGATCGCCCCCTTTCAGCAGTCACGGGGTGGGGGGTGGGAGTCTGTCCTGCAGCCCCTCCTGGGGCAGGACCGTCCACTGGTTCTTTTCCAGACAAGAACCTCCCTGGTGGGTCGTCAGCAGAAGTGGCCAGAGCTGTCACTGCTGTTTGATGGTGCACTGGGCTCTGGCTGTAGGGAAACCATTACCAGACAACACGCAGGCCTCCCCTGGAAGGGCTGGGGCTCTGGTGGTGGGGGCGGTGGGCAGGGGGGACGTGGAGGGAGGGGTCCATCCCGAGCTGAGATGGGCAAAGGCTCCCGTCCTGTGTCTGCAGTGGAGAAGCTGGGGTCTTGGGCGTGTCACTTCCCTGACTGGGGACCTGGGTCCTCATTTGCAGAATGGGGATCAATTCAGACTACCCCACATGCCCCTGAGCTGGACACATGGTGTTCAAACAACTAGTTCAAATGTCCGAAAGGATGCCTGGGGCAGGAGTGAACAAACCCACTTTGCAGAATTCACATCCTGGCCCCACACCCACACCATGGCTTCCACCTCCCCCTGAGTTCTGAGCTGGAGCAGAGCTTCGCAGCACCGAGCCTCCTTTCCCTGAGGGAAGCCCCTGGGGCGGGTGGTGGTGGCAGGACCCCAGCCCCAGCCATGCCAGGGACCCCAGAACGGGGTTTGAAAGTTAACCTTCTGCATCAATTTTCCTGAGCTGGGCCACAGTATAAGGGGCACTCCACCATCAGGTAAACCAGGGTGCCCTTAATGACTGACCAGAGTTCTGGGGGGCTTCGCATGGCAGGAGTGGGTCTCCTGTCCCGTTTCACACGGAGGGCTTGGCAGTCGGCTCTGCAGTTACCCCCCCCAGACCCCCCCAGGCTCCCCGAATAAGTTGTGCTCCTGGTTGTGATTCTGGCCTCGTTGCTCTCACCCTGCAGTTCTCACGTGGGGGTCTCAGAAGACAGGACCCCAGCCTGGGTGGGCCAGCTCATGCCCTGTAGGTGTGGTTACAGGTGGGTGGGCCACGCTCAAGTTGGGGGACACGGGTGTGGGTGGGATGGGCGTGCCCCCTGCACACTGGTGCCCGCCATGTGCCTGGGCCTGTCTGGTCCCCATCACACCCCCGGGGGCTGCACAGAGTGTCCCGACGCCCCTCAGACCCTTGGCCCCTCTGCCTGCTTGGCAGGCACACTGGGCTCACACGGCACGTACATTCACAGCATCCATTTCCTTCGACATCTTGGAACCTCGCGTTGAGGGGCTTCAGCTCCTTTCCAGTCTTGTTCGGGGCATTTGAGTACCAGCCAGGAGGGTGGGGAGTGGTGGCATCCCTGGAAATGCAGCTGGCGGGGCTGTGCCACCCGCCGTGGGGAGAGCTTGTTCTGATGTCTGGTGGGGAGGCCCAGGGGCGGCAGGGAGAAGGGGACATGGGGGCGTTGACCTTCGGGAAGGGTGGGCTGGTTTTAGCTTCCTTTGCCCGCCGAGGCAGCTGCCCATCTTTCCATAGTGGCTCCTGGGGCTTTGCCACGTGAGAACACGCTAGAACGTTCTGCCTCTCAGTGACTCGGTGCCCCCGGGCACAGGGCTGGTCCCTAATGATGGGGACACCATGGGGAGTGAAAAGGGGACTTCGCTCCCGGAGCCCACGCTCCTGTGGGGGTGACAGTTGGACACATATGTGGGATGTCACACGTCAGGGTGTGCCACAGACCAACACCCCGTGGGCGGGAAGGAAGGTCAGGAGAGCCCATCCCGAGGAGGCTCAGGAGCATGCCAGGACCGCTCTGGAGGCAGGGCACGGCTCGGGCAAAGGCCCTGGGGCAGGCGCGCCTGCTGTGGTCTGGGAGCAGCAGGGTGGGCCAGGCGGCGGTGAGAGCAGGTGTGACATGCCAGGCCTCGTCCACCCCGGGAGGAGCTTTTAGTAGTTACGGCTGTGGGCCCAGGACCTGGGGACATCGTACGTGTCCTCTCATTCTTGTAACTGCACTGAAGGATACAAATAATCTTTCTCTGTCATAACGGGAGAGTTGGGGGCTTGAACATTCATGTTGTGCCCAGGAAGGCAGAGCCAAGGCAGAACAGGACCCCCCCACCCGAGGCTGTCGGGGAAATCGGGCATCTCATTTGTCCATCGGGAAAGTCAGTCGGACTCCTTTGGCCAAGAATGCAGGGCGGGGGCGGTGGGTGCTGGAGGCCCTTTCCTCCTCGCACCCCCCAGTCCGACTCCCCCTCCCTGGGGGCGCAAAGCATGGACGAGGCCCCGACAGCCCCCCCGGGGCCCTGTGAGCTCCTACAGAGAGCTTTGGAAGGTTGGGCTGGCCTGTTGCGAGGGTTGCCTGATTTGGTTCACACTTTGCTGTAGATGTGACATTCACTGGGCGTTTTCTGCTGCGGGCAGTGATCTGTGTGCATGGTAGGAAGTTGGGAAGAGTCTGTGGAGGCATCTGGCTGGGTCCGAGCTCCCGGGGATGGCAGCCTGTGCCCGCCTGGCCGTGCGGGCCAGGGAGACCCAGGTCTGGACGCTCAGCCCCCTGCTTACTCCGGGCAGCCGTCATGTTTTTATCCTGTGTTCACTCTTATTGTAAGATTTCTCTTAATGCAAATATCAAGAATGAGATTCCTCGTGGCTCCCCAGACAAGGGACTGTCCTGTTCTGTCTCCTGCAGGCGATCCCGGGCCTGCCATCTTCGGCCTGGGGCTGCCCTGGGGCCCCAGTCAGACTGGTGACCCTGCACTTGTGGGCACCGCCCTAACTCAGATCAGAGGCATTTTCACCCAGCTCATTCTTGGCTTCTTTTTTTTCTCTTCTTAACTCATTGTGACAGTCCATTTTCATTCCAATTCAGGGAGAGGGAAGTAGACGCCCAGCCTTTGTGCTATGACATCTGTTTCTAGAAATCGAAGACTCCCACCGACCCCACCCATCGCCCATCCAGCTGTGAGACCGGTGGTCTGTCCTCTGGCAGCCCGCCCTCCCAGGCCTGGCGCTGGTCTGACCCTCCGTTCTGGGGTTCTCAGGGAGCGGAGTGTCGTCCCCGCTCACACTCAGCAGAAGAGATGAGAGAGACCTGGCTGCTCGCTGGTTGCAATTTCCTGGCCACCCTAGCAGGTCCCTCTCCAAAGCCAGGTTAATCTGGTGTTTCCTCAGGGCTAGAAGGACACTGGTTCACGAGCTGTGACCTCTGGGCCCACGCTCAGCAGACGCAGGGTGGTGGCCCCAGGGCGGGGTGGGGTCGAGCCAGGATGTGAATGACGGCTGTCTGATCTTCAGCTCCAGCCCTCCTGCATGACCCAACAGCGACCTGAGTGATGACCTGGAAACACACATGCAGGTCCACGTGGCACCTTCACGGTGGTGGGGGGTGACACCGGCAGGTGCTTGCTCCAAGTGCTCAGTCCAACTGCTCCCCTGAGGCACGCACGTCACAAGGTGCCCGTCTATGGCCTGGTTTATGGACAGCGCTTTGTGCGCCATTTCTCTGCCCAGCTCTCCCCGCCAGGCACGGCTTTAGGCTGAGTCACTGAGATTCCACCCCAGCCGGGACCCCAGTGTCCGCTGTCCGCATCACTTCTCACCCTGCTTTCCCTGGGGTGCAGTTGAAATGGGAAGGAAGCCCGGGGTTGCGCCTGCCCTTGGCCCCGCACCCTGCAGACCCCACAGGTCTCTGTGCTCAAGTGTCACCTCAGCGCCTTCAAAAAAGCTGGGGCCACTGATGGTGCAGCACACCCAGCACACTGGGCCTCTGCAGAGTAAGTGGCTCCAGGCCCCGTGGCCGCTGGGACTCAGCGCCCCCCGGGGCCCACACGGCATGGTTCAGGCCCTTGCTTGGAATGCAGTTTCATGGTTGGGGAAATGGGGACAGAGGAGGGTGGCGGGGAGGTGCTGATGGTAAGCCTCCTACCTGTGGGGCGCCCTCCCTCCCAGTTACCAGGGAGTTCGGCAGCAGTTTGGGGCTTGGGGGGATGGCTGACTGAGCGGCGCAGTTTCCCATCAGAGGCCGGACTCTGTTTTCCCGGCCATCCCGATGCGTGGAGGGTCTGTGGTTCCAGACCTGGTCCAGTGTTCTCAGGCCCTGCCCTGTGTTCATGGCACCCTTCCGGGCCCAGAGATGCTGCACTTACAGGAAGGCCCGAGGCCTTCCACTGAGTTCCGTTTTAGATTTCAGCAGCTCCCGACTCAGAGGCTCTGTTTGCTAGGACTTTGGTACCCAGCGCCCAGGGAGGCGCTCAGCAGAGTTGGCAGGAGCTCCCTCTTGTCTGACACACGCCATCCATGCCTGAATCCAGGGGGTTTGTGAGCTGAGCTGAGCTCAGCATTCAGATGAGGGGTGACATTAATAGTGAGTCCTCCAGTCGGGTGACGCCGAGGGTGGAGAATCCCATAGCTCTCTAAGGGACCCCGTGCCCTTTGCATGAAAAGGTGGAGACGAGTCTGGGGCTGAGACGGTGTGAGTTGTGCTAACTGCTTGGCGTTCACGTCGCAGGGGTGTATGCAGAGCTTTGGGGAGTCTCCGGGCCTGACTGTTCTGGATTGTCTGCTGTTAGATTATTTACGTCTTCAGTCAGATGAGCAGACCCCTTCCAAGAGCCTGGAGCGCCTTTCATCCCTGACTCACCTCGTTTTCTCCCCACCAGTGCTGCA